>NC_135238.1:182880240-183045905 GCF_051348905.1 Ranitomeya variabilis
AACCACAAGTCGCAGTGACACGCTTTTGGTGTCTTTATAAAGGGCAGACCCTGGGCTTTCTTCCACGAAAATAACTTGTGCGCAGGACCTACGACCGCCTAGCGGTGACCCCCAGAGTTTTGGCATGTTTTTTCTCATAGACATGCATTGGGAGCGATTTGATGGGGGGTCCCTGTTTGGGGCCAATATCTCTGGAATCCCAAATCTCAGCCGGTCGAGGGGGGTCTTAACATTTGTGGGAGAGACTGTGCTCCCACCACCTGAAATATCAAGTGCCTATGTCAGTCAACCACGGAGAAATAAGCGTATGTCTCCCTATGAGGAATCCCATTCATTTAGGACTTTGGAATATTTTTACCACTCGCAGAGTGAGATCCGGGTAAGAAACGGCTAGGTCCCACGTTTCTTACCCAAAAAACAGCCGTGTCATTTTCATTGAAGGGGAGCTCACGATCCTGGCCTCGTTTCTCCGGAACCACAAGTCGCAGCGATGCGCTTTTGGTGTCTTTATAAAGGGCAGACCCTGGGCTTTCTTCCACGAAAATAACTTGTGCGCAGGACCTACGACCGCCGAGCGGTGACCCCCAGAGTTTTGGCATGTTTTTTCTCATAGACATGTATTGGGAGCGATTTGATGGGGGGTCCCTGTTTGGGGCCAATATCTCTGGAATCCCAAGTCTCAGCCGGTCGAGGGGGGTCTTAACATTTGTGGGAGAGTCTGTGCTCCCACCACCTGAAATATCTAGTGCCTATGTCAGTCAACCACGGAGATATAAGCGTTTATCTCCCTATGAGGAATCCCATTCATTTAGGACTTTGAAATATTTTTACCACTTGCAGAGTTAGATCCAGGTAAGAAACGGCTAGGTCCCACGTTTCTTACCCAGAAAATGACATTTTCTTTGTAGGGGGGAGTTCACGGTCCCGGCCTCATTTCTCCGGAACCACAAGTCGCAGCGATGCGCTTTTGGTGTCTTTTTAAAGGGCAGACCCTGGGCTTTCTTCCACAAGAAAGAACTTGTGCGCAGGACCTACGTCCGCCGAGCGGTGACCCCCAGAGTTTTGGCATGTTTTTTCTCATAGACATGCATTGGGAGCGATTTGATGGGGGGTCCCTGTTTGGGGCCAATATCTCTGGAATCCCAAGTCTCAGCCGGTCGAGGGGGTCTTAACATTTGTGGGAGAGTCTGTGCTCCCACCACCTGAAATATCTAGTGCCTATGTCAGTCAACCACGGAGATATAAGCGTTTATCTCCCTATGAGGAATGCCATTCATTTAGGACTTTGAAATATTTTTACCACTCGCAGAGTGAGATCCGGGTAAGAAACGGCTAGGTCCCACGTTTCTTACCCAAAAAACAGCCGTGTTATTTTCATTGAAGGGGAGCTCACGATCCAGGCCTCGTTTCTCCGGAACCACAAGTCGCAGCGACGCGTTTTTGGTGTCTTTATAAAGGGCAGACCCTGGGCTTTCTTCCTCAAAAATAACTTGTGCGCAGGACCTACGACCGCCGAGCGGTGACCCCCAGAGTTTTGACATGTTTTTTCTCATAGACATGCATTGGGAGCGATTTGGTGGGGGGGGGGGGGGTTTCCCTGTTTGGGGCCAATGTCTCTGGATTCCCAAGTCTCAGCCGGTCGAGGGGGTCTTAACATTTGTGGGAGAGTCTGTGCTCCCACCACTTCAAATATCTAGTGCCTATGTCAGTCAACCACGGGGATATAAGCGCTTGTCTCCCTATGAGGAACCCCAATCATTTAGGACTTTGATTTTTTTTCACCCTCGTTTAAAGCCGAGTAATAAAATGGAATAGGGGGAATGAGATTTCTCTTATTGTTGATAAATGTGTTTTTTTTGCACCTGATTGTGTAAGTTCTATGTTATTACATTGCTATAAAGGTCACGGACCACTTTTAACGTACTGAAATTGAGAAAATTAGATGTGCATGGCCCCTGAATTCCTTAGCCTAGGCATTGTCACTGATAGACGGTGTGCCTGGTAAAGGTGAGGTGGATTTTTAGTCTGGTGCTGAATCTGGCCAGGATGCAAATTGCAAAGCTGTACAAACAATGGTTTATCTCCAAGAGCAGGCTAAGGCACCATATATCACTATTCTGAAAGCTCCACCTGATGAAGGTGATAGTTTTTGCTTATGTAATCAAGCTTGATAAGGGAACCATGAAGCCAGCATGACTAGTGACCCCAGGTAGACAGTAGACTCCTGTTGACAATGCAGAACCATATTTGATGTAACTTCTTAAATGCCAGCATGATTATATATTTTTGTAAAGCTGTGTATTGGACATCACAATTACATATATCCAGCAATTATGGTAAACTGTGAACCAGGCCGAAAGAAGCAAGGCCATGCTTGTCTCTGTCAGTGGATAATGGGGTGCTGGATTTTGCAGAAATGACCATAATTAAGGCGTTTCCATTGTCCATCTATTGTAGGTGTAAAATGAGCCATATGAAAAGAAATCCCCACTCCTGCCATAACCGTTTTGAGTGGGTGCCACTGGCAGGGACCATCTCCAAGTGGCCCCCTGACAATTATCGCCCAACATCCTATGGGAAACGATGGTCACGCCAGTCCTTTGGTTACAGCTACGCACCCCTCCATCTGGAGCATCTTGGAAGCTGCATGTGCAGTGTAGGGACTTGATCGTACCCTCAAAAATTAGAGAAGGGGTGGCCCTTCTGGGCCCTTTTGACAGATTTTTGAGGATTCCTCTCTAGGCCGCACAGCAAAGCTCTGAAAACACCCTACAATTGCAGCCAGTTTACAACTCCAGTCATTTGGCATTGAATGTGGCACTGTGCTTCCAAGCTAATTAGGTGAACTATTGCTAGGCCCAGCATGTGTCATTTGCACTCCAAAAACACATCACCCCCTCTGCTATGGCGAGCAAAAGTATTTTACTGCACGGACCTCAACCCCGTTTCTAAAAGTGCAAAAAAGTCTCCCCTTCCCCACGAAGCCCCCCTCAGCACTGTCTCTCTGGAATCCCAAATCTCAGCCGGTCGAGGGGGGTCTTAACATTTGTGGGAGAGTCTGTGCTCCCACCACCTGAAATATCTAGTGCCTATGTCAGTCAACCACGGAGATATAAGCGTTTATCTCACTATGAGGAATCCCATTCATTTAGGACTTTGAAATATTTTTACCACTCGCAGAGTTAGATCCGGGTAAGAAACGGCTAGGTCCCACGTTTCTTACCCAGAAAATGACATTTTCTTTGTAGGGGGGAGTTCACGGTCCCGGCCTCGTTTCTCTGGAACCACAAGTCGCAGCGATGCGCTTTTGGTGTCTTTTTAAAGGGCAGACCCTGGGCTTTCTTCCACGAAAAGAACTTGTGCGCAGGACCTACGACCGCCGAGCGGTGACCCCCAGAGTTTTGGCATGTTTTTTCTCATAGACATGCATTGGGAGCGATTTGATGGGGGGTCCCTGTTTGGGGCCAATATCTCTGGAATCCCAAGTCTCAGCCGGTCGAGAGGGGTCTTAACATTTGTGGGAGAGTCTGTGCTCCCACCACCTGAAATATCTAGTGCCTATGTCAGTCAACCACGGAGATATAAGCGTTTATCTCCCTATGAGGAATCCCATTCATTTAGGACTTTGAAATATTTTTACCACTTGCAGAGTTAGATCCGGGTAAGAAACGGCTAGGTCCCACGTTTCTTACCCAGAAAATGACATTTTCTTTGTAGGGGGGAGTTCACGGTCCCGGCCTCGTTTCTCCGGAACCACAAGTCGCAGCGATGCGCTTTTGGTGTCTTTTTAAAGGGCAGACCCTGGGCTTTCTTCCACGAAAAGAACTTGTGCGCAGGACCTACGACCGCCGAGCGGTGACCCCCAGAGTTTTGGCATGTTTTTTCTCATAGACATGCATTGGGAGCGATTTGATGGGGGGTCCCTGTTTGGGGCCAATATCTCTGGAATCCCAAGTCTCAGCCGGTCGAGGGGGGTCTTAACATTTGTGGGAGAGTCTGTGCTCCCACCACCTGAAATATCTAGTGCCTATGTCAGTCAACCACGGAGAAATAAGCGTTTGTCTCCCTATGAGGAATCCCATTAATTTAGGACTTTGAAATATTTTTACCACTCGCAGAGTGAGATCCGGGTAAGAAACGGCTAGGTCCCACGTTTCTTACCCAGAAAATGACATTTTCTTTGTAGGGGGGAGTTCACGGTCAAGGCCTCGTTTCTCCGGAACCACAAGTCGCAGCTATGCGCTTTTGGTGTCTTTTTAAAGGGCAGACCCTGGGCTTTCTTCCACGAAAAGAACTTGTGCGCAGGACCTACGACCGCCGAGCGGTGACCCCCAGAGTTTTGGCATGTTTTTTCTCATAGACATGCATTGGGAGCGATTTGATGGGGGGTCCCTGTTTGGGGCCAATATCTCTGGAATCCCAAGTCTCAGCCGGTCGATAGGGGTCTTAACATTTGTGGGAGAGTCTGTGCTCCCACCACCTGAAATATCTAGTGCCTATGTCAGTCAACCACGGAGATATAAGCGTTTATCTCCCTATGAGGAATCCCATTCATTTAGGACTTTGAAATATTTTTACCACTCGCAGAGTTAGATCCGGGTAAGAAACGGCTAGGCCCCACGTTTCTTACCCAGAAAACGACATTTTCTTTGAAGGGGGGAGTTCACGGTCCCAGCCTCATTTCTCCGGAACCACAAGTCGCAGCGATGAGCTTTTGGTGTCTTTTTAAAGGGCAGACCCTGGGCTTTCTTCCACGAAAAGAACTTGTGCGCAGGACCTACGTCCGCTGAGCGGTGACCCTTGAAGTTTTGGCATCTTTTTTCTCATAGACATGCATTGGGAGCGATTTGATGGGGGGTCCCTGTTTGGGGCCAATATCTCTGGAATCCCAAGTCTCAGCCGGTCGAGGGGGTCTTAACATTTGTGGGAGAGTCTGTGCTCCCACTACCTGAAATATCTAGTGCATATGTCAGTCAACCACAGAGAAATAAGCGTTTGTCTCCCTATGAGGAATCCCATTCATTTAGGACTTTGAAATATTTTTACCACTTGCAGAGTTAGATCCGGGTAAGAAACGGCTAGGTCCCACGTTTCTTACCCAGAAAATGACATTTTCTTTGTAGGGGGGAGTTCACGGTCCCGGCCTCATTTCTCCGGAACCACAAGTCGCAGCGATGCGCTTTTGGTGTCTTTTTAAAGGGCAGACCCTGGGCTTTCTTCCACGAAAAGAACTTGTGCGCAGGACCTACGTCCGCCGAGCGGTGACCCCCAGAGTTTTGGCATGTTTTTTTCTCATAGACATGCATTGGGAGCGATTTGATGGGGGGTCCCTGTTTGGGGCCAATATCTCTGGAATCCCAAGTCTCAGCCGGTCGAGGGGGGTCTTAACATTTGTGGGAGAGTCTGTGCTCCCACCACCTGAAATATCTAGTGCCTATGTCAGTCAACCACGGAGATATAAGCGTTTATCTCCCTATGAGGAATGCCATTCATTTAGGACTTTGAAATATTTTTACCACTCGCAGAGTGAGATCCGGGTAAGAAACGGCTAGGTCCCACGTTTCTTACCCAAAAAACAGCCGTGTCATTTTCATTGAAGGGGAGCTCACGATCCTGGCCTCGTTTCTCCGGAACCACAAGTCGCAGCGACGCGCTTTTGGTGTCTTTATAAAGGGCAGACCCTGGGCTTTCTTCCACGAAAAGAACTTGTGCGCAGGACCTACGACCGCCGAGCGGTGACCCCCAGAGTTTTGGCATGTTTTTTCTCATAGACATGCATTGGGAGCGATTTGATGGGGGGTCCCTGTTTGGGGCCAATATCTCTGGAATCCCAAGTCTCAGCCGGTCGAGGGGGGTCTTAACATTTGTGGGAGAGTCTGTGCTCCCACCACCTGAAATATCTAGCGCCTATGTCAGTCAACCACGGAGATATAAGCGTTTATCTCCCTATGAGGAATCCCATTCATTTAGGACTTTGAAATATTTTTACCACTCGCAGAGTTAGATCCGGGTAAGAAACGGCTAGGCCCCACGTTTCTTACCCAGAAAACGACATTTTCTTTGAAGGGGGCAGTTCACGGTCCCGGCCTCATTTCTCCGGAACCACAAGTCGCAGCGATGAGCTTTTGGTGTCTTTTTAAAGGGCAGACCCTGGGCTTTCTTCCACGAAAAGAATTTGTGCGCAGGACCTACGTCCGCCGAGCGGTGACCCTTGAAGTTTTGGCATCTTTTTTCTCATAGACATGCATTGGGAGCGATTTGATGGGGGGTCCCTGTTTGGTGCCAATATCTCTGGAATCCCAAGTCTCAGCCGGTCGAGGGGGTCTTAACATTTGTGGGAGAGTCTGTGCTCCCACTACCTGAAATATCTAGTGCATATGTCAGTCAACCACAGAGAAATAAGCGTTTGTCTCCCTATGAGGAATCCCATTCATTTAGGACTTTGAAATATTTTTACTACTCGCAGAGTGAGATCCGGGTAAGAAACGGCTAGGTCCCATGTTTCTTACCCAGAAAACGACATTTTCTTTGAAGGGGGGAGCTCACGATCCCGGCCTCGTTTCTCCGGAACCACAAGTCGCAGCGATGTGCTTTTGGTGTCTTTATAAAGGGCAGACCCTGGGCTTTCTTCCACAAAAAAAAACTTGTGCGCAGGTCCTACGACCGCCGAGGGGTGACCCCCAGAGTTTTGGCATGTTTTTTCTCATAGACATGCATTGGGAGCGATTTGATGGGGGGGGTCCCTGTTTGGGGCCAATATCTCTGGAATCCCAAATCTCAGCCGGTCGAGGGGGGTCTTATCATTTGTGGGAGAGTCTGTGCTCCCACTACCTGAAATATCTAGTGCATATGTCAGTCAACCACAGAGAAATAAGCGTTTGTCTCCCTATGAGGAATCCCATTCATTTAGGACTTTGAAATATTTTTACTACTCGCAGAGTGAGATCCGGGTAAGAAACGGCTAGGTCCCACGTTTCTTACCCAGAAAACGACATTTTCTTTGAAGGGGGGAGCTCACGATCCCGGCCTCGTTTCTCCGGAACCACAAGTCACAGCGATGTGCTTTTGGTGTCTTTATAAAGGGCAGACCCTGGGCTTTCTTCCACGAAAACAACTTGTGCGCAGGACCTACGACCGCCGAGGGGTGACCCCCAGAGTTTTGGCATGTTTTTTCTCATAGACATGCATTGTGAGCGATTTGATGGGGGGTCCCAGTTTGGGGCCAATATCTCTGGAATCCCAAATCTCAGCCGGTCGAGGGGTGTCTTAACATTTGTGGGAGAGTCTGTGCTCCCAACACCTGAAATATCTAGTGCATATGTCAGTCAACCACGGAGAAATAAGCGTTTGTCTCCCTATGAGGAATCCCGTCCATTTAGGACTTTGAAATATTTTTACCACTCGCAGAGTGAGATCCGGGTAAGACACGGCTAGGTCCCACGTTTCTTACCCAAAAAACATCCGTGTCATTGTCATTGAAACGGAGCTCACGCTCCCGGCCTCGTTTCTCCGGAACCACAAGTCGCAGCGGTGCGCTTTTGGTATATTTTTAAAGGGCAGACCATGGGCTTTCTTCCACGAAAAGAACTTGTGCGCAGGTCCTACGCCGCCGAGCGGTGACCCTCGGAGTTTTGGCATGTTTTTTCTCATAGACATACATTGGGAGTGATTTGATGGGGGGGTCCCTGTTTGGGGCCAATACCTCTGGATTCCCAAGTCTCAGCCGGTCGAGGGGGGTCTTTCCATTTGTGGGAGAGTCTGTGCTCCCACCACCTCAAATATCTAGTGCCTATGTCAGTCAACCACGGCAATATAAGCGCTTGTCTCCCTATGAGGAATCCCAATCATTTAGGACTTAGATTTTTTTTCACCCTCGTTTAAAGCCGAGTAACAAAATGGTGTAGGGGGAATGAGATTTCTCTTATTGTTGATAAATGTGTTTTTTTTTGCACCTGATTGTGTGAGTTCTATTTTATTACATCACTATGAAGGTCACTGCCCACTTATAAAGCACTGAAATTGAGAAAATTAGATATGCACGGTCCCCGAATTCCTTAGCTTAGGTATTGTTGTCACTGATAGAGGGTAGGCCTGATAAAGGTGAGGTGGATTTTTAGTCTGGTGCTGGTTCTGGCCAGGATGCAAATTGCAAAGCTGTACAAACAACGGTTTATCTCCAAGAGCAGGCCAAGGCAACATATATCACTATTCTGAAAGCTCAATATGATGAAGGTGATTGTTTTTATTTATGTAATCAAGCTTGATGAGGTAACCATAAAGCCAGCATGACCCCAGGTAGACAGTAGACTCCTGTTGACAATGCAGAAACATATATGGTGCAACTTCTTAAACGTCAGCATGATTATATATTTTTGTAAAGCTGTGTATTGGACATCACAATTACATATATCCAGCAATTATGGTAAACTGTGAACCAGGCCGAAAGAAGCAAGGCCATGCTTGTCTCTGTCGGTGGATAATGGGGTGCTGGATTTTGCAGAAATGACCATAATTAAGGCGTTTCCATTGTCCATCTATTATAGGTGTAAAATGAGCCATGTGAAAAGAAATCTCCACTCCTACCATAACCTTTTTGAGTGAGTACCACTGGCAGGGACCATCTCCAAGTGGCCCCCCGACAATTATCGCCCAACATCCTATGGGAAACGATGGTCATGCCAGTCCTTTGGTTACAGCTACGCACCCCTCCATCTGGAGCATCTTGGAAGCTGCATGTGCAGTGTAGGGACTTGATTGTACCCTCAAAAATTAGAGTAGGGGTGGCCCTTCTGGGCCCTTTTGACAGATTTTTGAGGATTCCTCTCTAGGCCGCACAGTAAAGCTCTGAAAACACCCTACAATTGCAGCCAGTTTACAACTCCAGTCATTTGGCATTGAATGTGGCACTGTGCTTTCAAGCTGATTAGGTGAACTATTGCAAGCCCCAGCATATGCCATTTGCTCTCAAAAAACACATCACCCCCTCTGCTATGGCCAGCAAAAGTATTTTACTGCACGGACCTCAACCCCGTTTCTAAAAGTGCAAAAAAGTCTACCCTTCCCCACGAAGCCCCCTCAGCACTGTCTCTCTGGAATCCCAAATCTCAGCCGGTCGAGGGGGGTCTTAACATTTGTGGGAGAGTCTGTGCTCCCACCACCTGAAATATCTAGTGCCTATGTCAGTCAACCACGAAGAAATAAGCGTTTGTCTCCCTATGAGGAATCCCATTCATTTAGGACTTTGAAATATTTTTACCACTCGCAGAGTGAGATCCGGGTAAGAGATGGCTAGGTCCCACGTTTCTTACCCAGAAAACAACATTTTCTTTGAAGGGGGGAGTTCACGGTCCCGGCCTCGTTTCTCCGGAACCACAAGTCGCAGCGACACGCTTTTGATGTCTTTATAAAGGGCAGACCCTGCGCTTTCTTCCATGAAAATAACTTGTGCGCAGGGCCTACGTCCGCCGAGCGGTGACCCCCAGAGTTTTGGCATGTTTTTTCTCATAGACATGCATTGGGAGCGATTTGATGGGGGGTCCCTGTTTGGGGCCAATATCTCTGGAATCCCAAGTCTCAGCCGGTCGAGGGGGGTCTTAACATTTGTGGGAGAGTCTGTGCTCCCACCACCTGAAATATCTAGTGCCTATGTCAGTCAACCACGGAGATATAAGCGTTTATCTCCCTATGAGGAATCCCATTCATTTAGGACTTTGAAATATTTTTACCACTTGCAGAGTTAGATCCGGGTAAGAAACGGCTAGGTCCCACGTTTCTTACCCAGAAAACAACATTTTCTTTGAAGGGGGGAGTTCACGGTCCCGGCCTCATTTCTCCGGAACCACAAGTCGCAGCGATGCGCTTTTGGTGTCTTTTTAAAGGGCAGACCCTGGGCTTTCCGCCACGAAAATAACTTGTGCGCAGGACCTAAGACCGCCGAGCGGTGACCCCCAGAGTTTTGGCATGTTTTTTCTCATAGACATGCATTGGGAGCGATTTGATGGGGGGGTCCCGGTTTGGGGCCAATATCTCTGCAATCCCAAGTCTCAGCCAGTCGAGGGGGGTCTTAACATTTGTGGGAGAGTCTGTGCTCCCACCACCTGAAATATCAAGTGCCTATGTCAGTCAACCACGGAGAAATAAGCGTATGTCTCCCTATGAGGAATCCCATTCATTTAGGACTTTGAAATATTTTTACCACTCGCAGAGTCAGATCCGGGTAAGAAACGGCTAGGTCCCACGTTTCTTACCCAGAAAACAGCCGTGTCATTTTCATTGAAGGGGAGCTCACGATCCTGGCCTCGTTTCTCCGGAACCACAAGTCGCAGCGACGCGCTTTTAGTGTCTTTATAAAGGGCAGACCCTGGGCTTTCTTCCACGAAAAGAACTTGTGCGCAGGACCTACGACCGCCGAGCGGTGACCCCCAGAGTTTTGGCATGTTTTTTCTCATAGACATGCATTGGGAGCGATTTGATGGGGGGTCCCTGTTTGGGGCCAATATCTCTGGAATCCCAAGTCTCAGCCGGTCGAGGGGGGTCTTAACATTTGTGGGAGAGTCTGTGCTCCCACCACCTGAAATATCTAGTGCCTATGTCAGTCAACCACGGAGATATAAGCGTTTATCTCCCTATGAGGAATCCCATTCATTTAGGACTTTGAAATATTTTTACCACTTGCAGAGTTAGATTCGGGTAAGAAACGGCTAGGTCCCACGTTTCTTACCCAGAAAATGACATTTTCTTTGTAGGGGGGAGTTCACGGTCCCGGCCTCATTTCTCCGGAACCACAAGTCGCAGCGATGCGCTTTTGGTGTCGTTTTAAAGGGCAGACCCTGGGCTTTATTCCACGAAAAGAACTTGTGCGCAGGACCTACGTCCGCCGAGCGGTGACCCTTGAAGTTTTGGCATGTTTTTTCTCATAGACATGCATTGGGAGCGATTTGATGGGGGGTCCCTGTTTGGGGCCAATATCTCTGGAATCCCAAGTCTCAGCCGGTCGAGGGGGGTCTTAACATTTGTGGGAGAGTCTGTGCTCCCACCACCTGAAATATCTAGTGCCTATGTCAGTCAACCACGGAGAAATAAGCGTTTGTCTCCCTATGAGGAATCCCATTCATTTAGGACTTTGAAATATTTTTACCACTCGCAGAGTTAGATCCGGGTAAGAAACGGCTAGGTCCCACGTTTCTTACCCAGAAAATGACATTTTCTTTGTAGGGGGGAGTTCACGGTCCCGGACTCATTTCTCCGGAACCACAAGTCGCAGCAATGCGCTTTTGGTGTCTTTTTAAAGGGCAGACCCTGGGCTTTCTTCCACGAAAAGAATTTGTGCGCAGGACCTACGTCCACCAAGCAGTGACCCTTGGAGTTTTGGCATCTTTTTTCTCATAGACATGCATTGGGAGCGATTTGATGGGGGGGGTCCCTGTTTGGGGCCAATATCTCTGGAATCCCAAGTCTCAGCCAGTCGAGAGGGGTCTTAACATTTGTGGGAGAGTCTGTGCTCCCACCACCTGAAATATCTAGTGCCTATGTCAGTCAACCACGGAGATATAAGCGTTTATCTCCCTATGAGGAATCCCATTCATTTAGGACTTTGAAATATTTTTACCACTCGCAGAGTTAGATCCGGGTAAGAAACGGCTAGGTCCCACGTTTCTTACCCAGAAAATGACATTTTCTTTGTAGGGGGGAGTTCACGGTCCCGGCCTCATTTCTCCGGAACCACAAGTCGCAGCGATGCGCTTTTGGTGTCTTTTTAAAGGGCAGACCCTGGGCTTTCTTCCACGAAAAGAACTTGTGCGCAGGACCTACATCCACCGAGCGGTGACCCCCAGAGTTTTGGCATGTTTTTTCTCATAGACATGCATTGGGAGCGATTTGATGGGGGGTCCCTGTTTGGGGCCAATATCTCTGGAATCCCAAGTCTCAGCCGGTCTAGGGGGGTCTTAACCCCTTCATGACCCAGCCTATTTTGACCTTAATGACCTGGCTGTTTTTTGCAATTCTGACCAGTGTCCCTTTATGAGGTAATAACTTACGTGGTACTGTAAACGTGATGGAAAACTGCTACGAATCTGCAGCGACCAATCCGCTGCGGATCCGCAGCCAAATCTGCACCATGTGCACATAGCCTAATTCTAACCCTAATTCCAACCCTAGCCCTAATTCTAACCCTAACTCTAACACTAATTGTAATCCTAATCCTAATTCTAACCCTAATTCTAACCCTAACCCTAAGTGCAACCCTATCCCTAAGTGCAACCCTAAGTGCAGCCCTAAGTGCAGCCCTATCCCTAAGTGCAGCCCTATCCCTAAGTGCAGCCCTATCCCTAAGTGCAACACTAAGTGCAACCCTATCCCTAAGTGCAACCCTATCCCTAAGTACAACCCTAAGTGCAACCCTATCCCTAAGTGCAACCCTAAGTGCAACCCTATCCCTAAGTGCAACCCTAAGTGCATCCCTAAGTGCAACACTATCCCTAAGTGCAACCCTATCCCTAAGTGCAACCCTAAGTGCAACCTTAAGTGCAACCCTAAGTGCAACCCTAGGTGCAACCCTAAGTGCATCCCTAAGTGCAACCCTATCCCTAAGTGCAACCCTAAGTGCATCCCTAAGTGCATCCCTAAGTGCAACCCTAAGTGCATCCCTAAGTGCATCCCTAAGTGCAACCCTATCCCTAAGTGCAACCCTAAGTGCAACCCTATCCCTAAGTGCAACCCTAAGTACAACCGTAAAAGCAACCCTATCCCTAAGTGCAACCCTAAGTGCATCCCTAAGTGCAACACTATCCCTAAGTGCAACCCTAAGTGCAACCCTAAGTGCATCCCTAAAAGCATCCCTAAGTGCATCCCTAAGTGCAACCCTAAGTGCATCCCTAAGTGCAACCCTATCCCTAAGTGCAACCCTAAGTGCAACCCTAAGTGCAACCCTAAGTGCAACCCTAAGTGCATCCCTAAGTGCAACCTTAAGTGCAACCCTAAGTGCAACCCTAAGTGCATCCCTAAGTACAACACTAAGAGCAACCCTAAGTGCATCCCTAAGTGCAACCCTATCCCTAAGTGCAACCCTAAGTGCAACCCTAAGTGCATCCCTAAGTGCATCCCTAAGTGCATCCCTAAGTGCAACCCTATCCCTAAGTGCAACCCTATCCCTAAGTGCAACCCTAAGTGCAACCGTAAGTGCAACCCTATCCCTAAGTGCAACCCTAAGTGCATCCCTAAGTGCAACACTATCCCTAAGTGCAACACTATCCCTAAGTGCAACCCTAAGTGCAACCCTAAGTGCATCCCTAAAAGCATCCCTAAGTGCATCCCTAAGTGCAACCCTAAGTGCATCCCTAAGTGCAACCCTATCCCTAAGTGCAACCCTAAGTGCAACCCTAAGTGCATCCCTAAGTGCATCCCTAAGTGCAACCCTAAGTGCATCCTTAAGTGCATCCCTAAGTGCATCCCTTAGTGCAACCCTATCCCTAAGTGCAACCCTATCCCTAAGTGCAACCCTAAGTGCAACCGTAAGTGCAACCCTATCCCTAAGTGCAACCCTAAGTGCATCCCTAAGTGCAACACTATCCCTAAGTTCAACCCTAAGTGCAACCATAAGTGCATTCCTAAGTGCATCCCTAAGTGCATCCCTAAGTGCAACCCTAAGTGCATACATAAGTGCAACCCTAAGTGCAACCCTAACCCTACCCCTACACCCTAACCCTACCCCTAACCCTACCCCTAATCCTAACAGAAAAACAAAAATAAATTTATTTTCAGTATTTTATTATTGGCCCTACCTATGGGGGTGATAAGGGGGGGGGGGTTATTTACTATTTTTTTTTATTTTGATCGCTGTGATAGAACCTATCGCAGCGATCAAAATGTGCAAAGAACGAATCTGCCGGCTGGCAGATTCGGCCGGCGCAGTGCGCATGCGCCCGCCATTTTCCAAGATGGCGGCGCCCATGCGAGAAGACCGAGGACACCGGGAGGGACACCGGGACTAGGAAAGTATGGGGGGGTGCGATCGGACAGCGGGGGGGGGGCAGAGGGGAGGGCGGGGGAGGGTCCGATGGGAGAGGAAGGCGCTTAGGACAGGACGGAGGGGTACGGAACACTGACGGTGGGGTGGGCAGATCGGGGTCTCCAGCCATGGCAGATGCTATTGCAGCATCGGCCATGGTTGGATTGTAATATTTCACCATTTTCATAGGTGAAATATTACAAATTGCTCTGATTGGCTGTTGCACTTTCAAAAGCCAATCAGAGCGATCGTAGCCACGGGGGGGCGAAGCCACCCCCCTGGGCTAAAGTACCACTCCCCCTGTCCCTGCGTGTCGGGTGAAATTGGAGTTAAACCTTTCACCCGGCCTGCAGGGACGCGATCATTCTGTGACACAGCATATGCGTCACAGGTCGGATTGGCACCGACTTTCATGACGCATACGCTGTGTCACAGGTCAGGAAGGGGTTAATGATGCCCTATGTCGGGCTGCCCAGTGCTAACTATAATGCATCCTGCAAGTTTGATGATTTTTTACTCTGGAGCTGGATTTTCTTCTTACTTACTTAGCAGAGGACGTTGGGCGGTGATGTTTTCCTTGCTCGGATGTTTCTGTGGACTTTTATGGATTTGCTGATGGGGGTGAGCTGAAACACAACTTTCTTTACTGTTCATAATAATTACGCTACATTGAACTTAATAGAGAAAATGTTTTATTGACAAATTGTTTCAGACAATGGTAAAAGGGGTTAACGGAGTTTTCCCACGAATAAAGTTAATTTTAATCAATAGATTTTGGAATAGTAATAATAATAATAATAATAATAATAATAATTTCCACAATTGGATGTGTTTATAAAGCTGTGATAAGGCCAGCTTTTTGCATGTCACACTGGTCACTGCTGCATTTTGTTATATAGTCTACGCACTAGCTGTCCAGCCAAGGAAGATCTGCTCCTTCCCCAAATTGATTTCTTCTGACTCCATAGTCAAACAGCAGCTCTGTCCCTGGCTTGATATCTTTTAAAGCTGCAAAGAGGATTACCGGGTCCTTGCCGTCAAGGCATCTAGCTTCTGGTTTTAGATTGTTCATTTTTGCAGAATGATTTATAATTCTCCCAAAAGTAGATGGCCGATTTTGGTGCACTGGCAAGGCTCCTCAGTTGCATTAATGCACATCCACTTCTGTTGGAACTGAAAAAAGTACATATAACAGTCTCCATCATTAATTGTCTTTTGAACCTCTTCTGCTGCCTTTGCGTCCATGAGAACTCCGTGGTAATCGCACACAATGTCTCCCTTTTTAAACCCATGAGTTGTCATTAGCTTCCTGCCGCCCCTCTTGTGGTCCGCTGTAATCACCAGTCCTCTCCATTCCTGCGATGTAACCATATCTATAATGTACTTGCTGTCATCGGCTTCTTTTCTAGATTCGGGCTTCTTCCAAGCTTGGCTGACATGGTCTAGTCGTGGGAGGTTATTTTTCCACCCCTGACTTTCTATATAGGCTGCCACCTCATCCTTTTTAGGCCTATGCCTGAAGTGCCCTGCAAGGGGAAAAAAAATTGCATTACATTATTAATAACACATTTGTGCAGACTGGCCTACCGCCTCAACGCATTAACCTAACTATCCCTGTGTGGCCCATTCACAAACCGTAAACCATAACCAGGTTCCTCGCATCATGTTCTCATACACTTTATGCAGTTAATACTCTGTGTCTGTACTGTACTTAGGCTGATAACTGGTTCATGCAGCTTTACATGAACACCCGAGCCTTACACTATGGCCGGTCCAAATAACTAAAGCAATTGTTACCATCCACCTCTCATGTCTCCCCTTTTCCTATAGATTGTAAGCTTGTGAGCAGCAGGGCCCTCACTCCTCCTGGTATCTGTTTTCATCTGTGGTTATTGTTATGCTTTAATGTCTATTGTCTGTACAAGTGCCCTCTATAATGTAAAGTGCTGCAGAATATGTCGGGGCTATATAAATAAAATTATTATTATTATTATTAAGGTTGCTTTGACAAGGCTGCAGTTTTCCAAGACACCCTTTCCTGGTTTTATGCAGACATATAATTACCATTAAAATGAATATATCAGAACTCACCTGCAACATCTGCAACTCTTAGTTGATATTGGCTCCTCCTCCACTTTTCCTGGCAATACTTTGCATTATTCTTGGTTATGCCTTTACATATGCTTAACTTTGGAACAGTGTTATTCAAAAGAACAGGACATATTTCAATCAATTTCTGATAGCAGCTCTCTTTTTCCCAGCTGCCAGATGCCTCATTGCCAGATTCCTCACTGCTAGATTCCTCGCTGCTAGATTCTTCGTTGCTGTCTTTTTCCTCTGTTGTGCTCCTCTTTCTCTTCACCACTGGAGATCTATGAAGTTAAGGACAAGTAATTTACCATAAACTCACTACGTTGGTGTCCAAGTTGACCATGTGTCCAAAAATTGGTTACCAATCGTGTATTTTAGTCCATAATTACTTAAAGGAGGAACTCCAGTGAAAACAAGTTATCCCCTATCCGTATCTTTCAGATCCCCGTTCTGGTGATTGGTGGGGGTCCCAGTGGCAGGAAAACCACCAATCAGCAAGTTGTGCCCTATCAAGTTAAGGGCTAACTTGTCTCCACCGGAGTTCCACTTTACATGTAGTGCAATGAAACATGGCATGTGAGGCTGCCTGCAGAGAAGGTTAGGGCTCTTACCCTGCCGTTTCAGTTTCTTGTTCGGTATCTTCGTTAACCGTGATCAATATGAGCATTCCGCTCACCAAGTATGGCAAATCTTTTTTCACACTTTTCCTTTTGCGATATTGCACATACCCCCTCACATTTTCCCTTTTGGCCTTTGGAAGTTCATCCAGCGCCCACCTGTCAAACGCATCCATTGCAGCCTTCCAGGACAGTTGGGGCAGTTGATAACTGAGGGAAAACAGGAATTTTGTATTGGTAAATGCATGGTAGATCCTACAGTAAAAAGCAGATTGTTATTCCCACCGCTGGCATACCTTGAAAAAAGCCGACCCAAGTCTCTGCTTGAGTTCTTTATAGGTTGGCCTTTGGTGGACAAAAGGAACTGGGGCACCGTTTCTTTTGTCATTTTTTGCAGGTTTGGCCTTATGTGCATAAAATATACTTGGAAATTCTGTGAAAATTAAGACATCGTGTTAAAGGGGTACTCCGGTCATGGTAGAGCATTGCTTCCTCTTTGCAGGAACAGCACTCCGTCTGATCTGCAGTTGTGTGGTATTACAAATTAGTGCTATTGACCTCAATAGGGTTAAGCTGCAAATATAACACATACTCACAAATCAGAAGGGGCACTGTTTTTAGAAGGAGGCAAACAATACGGTGCTCTATATAATTTATATAACTTTAAAAAGCCTCACCTGCTCATCCTCATCATCCAATATAATTAGATCCTCCTCTGTTTTTATGATACACAGCCTCTGTCCATCTGACATCTCATAGGGCTGCCTCTCAAGCCATTCTTTGGTCTAGAAGACAAGGTAGATAACAAATGGCATAAGGGTCCCAATACACAGACTATCAGGTGATTTGCTGTCCCCGATGGCTGTTAAGTGCCGTGAGTGATAAGTTTGCCGGGAGCCTTTACACATGGCGACTTAGCGGTAGTGAGATCACATAAAATCCAAAAACTGCATACTCACCGGCCTACTATGTCCTGGTCATTCTCCATCCAACCTCCACACCTTCTGTTCAGTCACCCATCCCTCTGTCACCACCAGCAGCTGTGATTTTCTTCTTCTTGAGGGAATCTCAAACTTCTTAGCTGCATTGAAGTCACATGATCAGGGTGTGCGTGTGATGTCACACTCCTACATTGATCACGTGACTGTAAATTAGCTGTAAAGTCTGAAAGTGCCACAAGGAGAGGAAGATCCCAGTGGCTGCCGGTGACCCTAAGGGATGGGGGACTGAACAGAAGATTCAGCAGGTGGATGGAGGGTGCGAGTATGCCCACTTCCTACAGAAGCTCCACGTAATGGCATAGTGGTTTAGAGACCTCTTATATCATTACACGGAGCAAGTTTCCAATGGGCAGCGACGATTTTTCAGCCATTATAAAAATCTTACCTTCAGGTTTTGGGGAACAGATGGTTTACGGAGGTGTTTGAGGATGAGCAGTGCCTCCAGATAATACACAGCCAGGGTTTGGTGCCTTTCACTCAGCTGTATCCCCGAGCTTGCCTGCTCAAAGATGGTTTTTACTTGGGGTTTTGCCAGTTGGAGGACCTTCTGACATGAGATGAAGGTAGGGGGTTCATGTTTCAAACTGTGGGTGATAAAAAAGTAGGCATGGAAGTATAAAGTTTGTTTTCAAGGAAGGAGTAGAGGAGCTTAAGTAAAACTACCATGGCAGCATTAATCACTGAAAATTATAACTACTGTTAAGTTCAATATCTAAAGCAAATCTCTATAGGAAACATTAAGTCTAGACCTTATGTGATAATCTATGTGACTTTCCCATCTCTCCGATGCATTTCCTACCAACATCATTGTATACGCTCAGAGCATAGCTGTGCTATTAGCGTGCTACTTACGGCCTTTTTCTGCTCTTAGCGGCCTTCTGGTTTGCCTTCCGCTCTATTTTCTTTAACCCTTCTAAAAATGGACCAACAGCTGTTTTACTTTCTTCATCGAGTTTGTTTGGGCAGTCCTCTGATGATAAAAAGCAAATAAACTGCTTTATATGCCCAAGGTATTTTTTTATTGTATTTCCAGTTGTGTCTGAAACCAAAAACTTGTTGAAATATTCCTCGCTCTTTTCAAAACTTTTAAGAAAGTTGGCAGACACATCACTTGGGTCCAAATAGAATAAAAATTTTGCGACATGGTCCATCTGTGAATAAACATAAATATCCATTAGTGTATACATGTCAAACACGAGGCCCCTTTCACACCTGTGAATGCGCTACCCACAAATTTGCTCCGCACTCAACTGTGAATGCTGTGTGAATTTGCTGGTGCAGTTTTTATTCACATGTACTTGTGACTATGTGGAGAATATTATACAGCTTTTGTCTATAATTGTGCCATTTCCCACCATTATCAGACATGCGCAATAACCTATTCACAAGTGCATGCTTGCCAATACATTTTTGATAGTGTGAATGGACCCATTGAAATCGAGGAGTCCTTCACGCGTATGAATTCAGACGCAGCAAATTTGCTTTGAAATTCAGAAGTGTGAAAAGTTCTGTAGGTAAAATCTGCTGTGGCCTCCAATAAAATGACTTTAGGCCCCGTCTCACATAGCGAGATCGCTAGCGAGATCGCTGCTGAGTCACAAGTTTTGTGACGCAACAGCGACCTCAGTAGCGATCTCGCTAAGTGTGACACGTACCAGCGATCAGGCCCCTGCTGCGAGATCGCTGGTCGTGTCGGAATGGCCTGGACCTTTTTTTGGTCGTTGAGGTCCCGCTGACATCGCTGAATCGGTGTGTGTGACACCGATCCAGCGATGTCTTCACTGGTAACCAGGGTAAACATCGGGTTACTAAGCGCAGGGCCGCGCTTAGTAACCCGATGTTTACCCTGGTTACCAGTGTAAATGTAAAAAAGAAAAAACAGTACATACTCACCATCTGTTGCCCGTCAGGTCCCTTGGCGTCTGCTTCCTGCTCTGACTGCCGCCGTAAAGTGAGAGCACAGCAGTGACTTCACTGCTGTGCTCTCACTGTACGGCGGCTCAGTCAGAGCAGGAAGCAGACGGCAAGGGACCTGACGGGCAACGGATGGTGAGTATGTAGTGTTTGTTTTTTTTGGTAACCAGGGTAAACATCGGGTTACTAAGCGCGGCCCTGCGCTTAGTAACCCGATGTTTACCCTGGTTACCCGGGTGCTGCAGGGGGACTTCGGCATCGTTGAAGACAGTTTCAACGATGCCGAAGTCGTTCCCCTGATCGTTGGTCGCTGGAGAGAGCGGTCTGTGTGACAGCTCCCCAGCGACCACACAGCGACACAACAGCGACGCTGCAGCGATCAGCATCGTTGTCTGTATCGCTGCAGCGTCGCTGTGTGAGACGGGGCCTTTTGACATACCTGCATTAGGGTTTGAATGTGTAAATAAACTATCAAACACAGGTAGACTAATAGAAAACTACACTTACCATCGCACTGATGCTTGCCTGACCAAACTCCTTACTCAAAAAGTTTCCGAAGCTTTGCAAGAGGGGGTGATCCAAATTATGTTTTTTATAGACCCCAGCAATAGCCAGTCTCCTACGCTGTGGGGTGTCGGAGCTCGGCCTGAAATGTTAGGGCACATGTTACAACCAGCAGAACACCTATTAATATTCATGTGGCTACAATTAACATACTAGTAAATTAAACTTACGCAGCGTCTTCAGCAACATCCTCATCACAGATGCCCTCTGCATCACTTGGTAGCCTAAAGAGATGTTGAAAATTGCAAATCATTCATTTGTGCATACATACACGTGTTTGGCAGCATATCATGCGTTAAAGCAATTTCAATAACTTTTCATTCAGATTGTTTTATGTAACAAAAAAAGCACACTATTGTTTTAAAGTCAGGGAAAAAGGGATTGAGTTTTTGCACATACGGCCATTATTCCACAACTAACGGCTCAGGAATATATCAGCCGTGTGAAATCAGCTTAAGGCCGGTTTCATAGGTCAGTGTCTCCGGTACGTGTAGAGACAGTTTTCACGTACCGGAGACACACGTAGACCCACTCAAATGAATGGGTCTATGCACATGTCTGCGTGTTTTCACAGACCGTGTGTCCGTGTTGAAAACACATAGACATGTCCGTTTTTCTCTGTCAGCATGGTCCGCAAAGCGTCCCGCACACGTGCACACGTAAAACAGTGTGCCCTCTCCTCCGTGTGCACGTGCCTCCACAGGAGAGACAGCACTACAGTGAGCGCTGTCCCCTGCCTGTGGTGCTGAAGCCGTCATTCATCCCTTCTCCCGTGCTCGGCCGAGAGAAGCGCGAGCAGGAGAGAAGGGATGAAAGATCAAGTTTCTTCTTCTTCTTCTTCTGTTTTATTTTTTTTTTTTTAATTAAAGTTCAGGTTCCCCTAACAGGTTTCTGTCCATCCTCTGTTTAAAGGCTTCCATTGAAAGAGGACTCACTACCTGCCATCAATTAAGTCTTCAAATAAATGCTGAATCAGAAAAATGTGGCACTTCTGGTATTGGTTGGGTTCTCTGGTAGGCACCAAATCCCTGAACAATAAAAATTGTAGCCAAGCACTCCACGGGTGATTAATATAAGACTTTATTGATAGCAGTCAAGTGTCAGATTCCAGTGAAAAACCAGTGTACGGGCATTTCTTGCATAGCGGTGGATGCCGCTGCTGCTTGCACGCCATTATCACAGGCTGTATTTTTCTAGGCACGATAATACTATTAAGACTGATGAAGGTCAAAGTTTACTGACCAAAACGTTTTGTAATTTTTTTTTTCCCACTGGATTCTGACACTTGACTGCTATCAATAAAATCTTAAATTATTCACCTATTTGAGTTCCTGGTTACAATGTTTAAATAAATGCTGGACATTCATATATTGAATAACATAGATTTCTTACCTTTCTGATGGCTTATCTGAGACGATACAGCCACGGTGTTCCAGAAAATCCACCAAAAATGACTGGGGATCTAAAAATCTGCTCTTCTTAAAATCAAGAGCGTCAAAAGATACAGTGCTCAATGAAGTGAGCAGCTTATATCTATTTTGCTTAGCCTCGTCCATGTAATTATCCAGCTCCTCTGATGAAGCAGTTTTTCTGCAAACCCGGTGGAGGTGATCCCGCAAATGTCTCTGAAGTTTAAAACAAAACTTGCAGAGCAGCTTGTTGATCTCCATCTTCCAGTAGATGCAAAAAAAATATTTGGTACAGCTGAATAATAGCAAGATGCTCCTTCAAGACCTGTAGCAAAGTGCCATATACGATAGCTGCTTATATGGAAACCTTCCACCCTCCACTCCTGTGCAAGATAAGGAACTGACTCACCTAACAGTCTGGGGCCACAAAATAATCTCTCTTAATTGCTGGGGGTCACCGTAACAGAGACAGACCCTAATCAGAGGACAATAAAACATTCACACTCCTTATCTGTGAACTGCTCCAGTATTTATGTCCACAAAAGTTTGTCCCCCTCTCCCACAATGATAGCTCTGCTTCAGGTCACTTGTCTTATCCATTGCATTATCTTTCTGCTATGTTGTGTATGCATACTGTATGTGATTCTTCATATTTTGTGTTATTCTATGCCTAATAATAATAATTAAGGCTGATGAAGAGACCTGTGTAGTCTCGAAAGCTTGCAATTTGTTACCATCTTTTCAGTTAGCCATTAAAAGGTATCAACCACTGAAGACTCAATTCTAAGGGTAAGTTCACACAGGGCGTTTTTGCTGCGTTTTTATATGAATTTTCAGATGATTTTTACAGTACCAGCAAAGCCTATGAGATTTCTGAAATCTCATGCACACACATTGGTTTTTTGTTTGATCAGTATTTTGTGCTTTGCTGCGTTTTTTTGGACATAGAGCATGTCACTTCTTTCAGCGTTTTTGCTGAGTTTTTTCCACCCAATGACTTGAATGGGTGTTGAAAAAAAGGCAGCAAAAACGCAGGTATCATTATTTGCTGCTGAAAATCCAAGGACATTAGCATGGACAAAGAGAAAAAAACGCACCAAAGACGCATCAAATACGGAACAAAAGCGCACCAAAACCCACATTTTTGAAGCAGCTTCTTTCCTGCCAAGATGATCAGGTTTTGCTGCAGAAAAAAAAAAAGCTGCAAAAACGTCCTGTGTCAACTTACCCTAAATGTTTCTGTACATTCAACAAAGCAGAAGATTTGAGAAAGGTGCCTTTCCCCCACACCAGGCTTTCTATAGAAATTGACAAGTGCCTCTGGTTGCAACAATGTTATATCACTAAATTGAAAAGATGATAAATTTAACAAAAATGAAAGCACTGCTGAGCAAGAGATTTCAAGTTTGTTTATTTAACCCCTGCAACATGTTGCCTTCATAGTAAAAACCTGCTGGCAGAGTACCTTTAAACAATGATATCTCCGTGACTGACCTACTCAGAAACTAAAGCCCCCGTCTCACATAGCGAGATCGCTAGCGAGATCGCTGCTGAGTCACAAGTTTTGTGACGCAACAGCGACCTCAGTAGCGATCTCGCTATGTGTGACAAATACTTTATTGTCTGCTTGATTCAATATCATTTCTTGTTCTATTTCTTTAAGGGGTGTGGTCTTAAACTTGAGTTACAGCACTGGCCATCCAGAGGAGGAAGCGGAGGTGAGAATTTGCCTATGGGGCATGTCTTCACTTGCTTTCACACTGCCCTTGAGGAAAGATGGCTGGGAGACAAAATGTAAGTGCATAAATCACTAACCCAGTTTTGATGTCTATTTGAAGGGCAGACCCTGGGCTTTCTTCCCCTAAAAGGGCTCGTTTTCAGTACTTACCAGTTACCACCACAGAGCCGTGACCCCACAGTTTGGGCATGTTTTTTCTCATAGACATGCATTGGAAGCTTTTGAATGGGGGGGGGGTCCCTGTTTTGGGCAAATCTCTCTGGAACCCCAAGTCGCAGCAGGGTGATGGGGGTCTTAAAATTTGTGGGAGACTCTGTACTCTAACCCTGTTAAAGACCTTGTGGCTGTGTGCATCAGCCACGGAGATATAATTGTGTAGCTCGCTATGAAGAATCCCATTCATTTAGGACTTATATGTTGATGAGCATGCTTCCTATAACTTATAGCACGGTTTACGGAGAGGCTTCACAATGGCACATGCTCTGATTGATGTACAATTCGAATTGACTCAGATTCCTTGTCCTTATTAAGATGTCTATTTTTTCTAGGATTCTGCAGAGTCTAATTATGACTTGTGTTGTGAGGAAGAGGTGTTTACCATCCAGGTAATGTCCTGCCCACATATTTATCCACGTTCCCATTTGTTCTCTATCCTCAATCACATTACTCTTTCTGTAGGTTACAAGTCGGCGTGTCTTCAGAATTCTGACAATAATAATCCATGCCCTGGAAAATCAGGATGAAGCAAGACAGATGTAAGTGTGGGTGCAGAGTCCTGTGAAAGTCCTTTTACAAGGGAGGATTTATCATGCTATCACCCACATCTAGCACCTCGATTGTCAATGAGATTTTAGCATCAGGCGCCTTTACACACAACCATTAAGCAACTGTCGCTCAGTAGTTGGTGATGAGCCACTAGTGTTCCAATTGTGCACAGCCACACACCGGACACTAAACGATGGTCCCTCACATCATGCAGGGTTGTTTTGTTCGACTGAGTTCATGCTCCGGCCAATATTTAATTAGCACTGTGAGGAGGTTTGTACCACACTCCGGTATATGACAGTTCACCACATATCATGTCCCGGAGCGTTGAAAGTGTTAAACACCTGAATGCTGCCACTGCTGCCCGAGGCTTCCTGCAGTACATCAGGACCTTTAAGGCCAGGATCACACATGCGAGAAATACGTCCGAGTGTTGCATGGTAATACCCAGCATTGCTGCAGTCACTCAGGAGCGGAGCGTGCGGCTCCACGTATTGCTATGCAGTCGCACTCTCCGCTCCTGAGTGACGGCGGCAATGCCGGGCATTACCATGCAAGACTCGGACGTATTTCTCACATGTGTGATTCTGGCCTAACACTCAGAAATCAGTTGATCTCCAACATCATTGAAGGTCCTGCAGGAAGCCTTGTTGAGCAGCGGTGTCGTTCAGGTGACTAAAGCCACCCTTTAATTAAAATTAAAAAAAAATAAAAAAAATGTGACCATGAACACTGAGCAACTTCTAGATCAGCCATCTTGGGCAGTAATACATGGATTTTGCTCTGAAGGTACACTGCGCCGAATACATTAAAGTTGTTCACTGACGGGCGGCAGGAGGTGGTAAGAGAGGTAATGAAGAAAACCAGTTGGCCAAAACCTTGCACATCTCCACAGCCAGGCTGTCTGCACTAGACCCTTCTGATTGCAGGCTCTGAGGCTCCCGGATAACAAAGGAGATAAGAGTTGGTGTGTGGAAACATTGCTGTGCAGAGGGGTAGACATTACATTTTTATAACATAAAATGGACAAATGCCACATAGCAAATTTTTGTACACCCCTCAACTCTTATCTCCATTGCCATCTTCTATTGTGATCTGACTCACAGCCTATAAGCATCTTCAATTATAGTATATGATGTATAATATTTTAGGAGGTGACAATGTCGCCGAGGTGCCATACCAGACACAATCACTATGCAGAATGCTGCACTGGGCAATATTGATCACATTTTTCTTTTCTCCCCAGCTTGGATACAGTTTCGCAAAGTGGGAATGATGAAGATGAAGAAATGCAGCTATGCGATCGCTGTAAAGCAGAGGAATAAGAGCAAATATATTTTTATTATGTTTGCTTCTCTAAATAAAATGTAGTTTGCTTTGGTTTTGTGCCCTTTTCTATACTATAGTGGTGATATATAAATATAATAAGTCCATATGGGTCAGCATGTGGCATTACAAAGTAAAGTAAACATAATATTTGCTGCAGTATATAGTACGATGTAAACCGATAAAGGTCCTTAGTGATGAGGTGACCAGAGGTTACTGAATGCTATTGTAGCCATGGTGTCCGATGAGGTTATTCTCATATGTGATGTCCTCGTCACATACCTGAAAAAGGAGATGAAAGTAGAGTGGTCCTGAATAATGTGACAGTGCATGCACTAAGGCTCATGCCTGGTCTTTCAGGCAACTCACTGGCAGCTATGTGATTCCAGCTAAAGTACTGAATGCCTAGTGGGGAGTGAGAGGTGCTATAAGGACAGAGCACCAGGAGGCCGTGAGTACAAAAATGGTGGCCTTACACATCCCAATACCATTAAGCGAGTCTTCTGCAGCACATATCTGGGGAGTTGCGGTAGATCTGTGACCATCTGTATGATGTACAGCAGCTTTCTGGCGTTCTCTGGGTGATTGCTGCACTTGGAGTGTGTCCCTATCATTGAGATGCAGGAGATGCCAATGCAGATGTGTTACATGTCTGGTGTAAGTTTATGGTCAAAAAAACAAACATCTTCTGTAGCCCACACACAACTACAACACAGTCAACCTAAATAACACTTTATTGAATTCAAAAGAAAGCTCAAACAGTTACAAATAATAATTTAAATAAGAGTATGTTTGCTCAGGCAAGTAATCCAGTGACACGGGATGTGCCTTATATATAACAGCTCAGATTCCTGTCCATAGTCACTTTGGCTCTGATGCCAACACTTCAGTTTTTTTTTCTCATCATTGCTGTTACGCCCTAGGCCTGCTTAGCAATTCTTTTAGTATAATAACAACAACATTATGTAATATAAATATATATATATATATATATAAATAATAGTTACGCTTTAACAATACAAACATGTAGAATAAAAACCATTAGTTTATTAAACAAAAACATTATAGAACAGAAAAATGCACATTGTTTAAACAACTAAATTTAACCTGCAAAAAAAGTCAGAATAGACTCAATTAAATGTTAATTCTAGTACTAGAAAAACAGCTGCCTCCTTACAAAAAACTGCCACTTCTGAACTGGCGTTAAATGTAGTCATGATGCTCAGCTCCAGTGAACTCAATAGAGCCGAGACCCAATGCCACACATTTCAGGAAGCTGTTTTTCTATTACTAGAATACCCACCAAAAACACAACCAAAACTGAACTTTAACTTTACAGTCGCTTCAGCATGACCACAGGGTTCATCCTCCAATCTGTCCTCTGCGATGTCCTTGGTTCTTCAGTCCTTTGAAGGAAAAATGAATAATGATATTACAACTGAAATACATGCATTAAAAAAAAAAACAACACACTTCTAGCATACTGGCACTTAGCCAAAATGCAATAATACTTAACACAAATGCTGCAAAGTGTCACTATGCTTTAGGTTTTTCAGAAACGTGTCCTGGCTATCACATTAAA
Organism: Ranitomeya variabilis; assembly: GCF_051348905.1. NCBI lineage: Eukaryota > Metazoa > Chordata > Amphibia > Anura > Dendrobatidae > Ranitomeya > Ranitomeya variabilis. The sequence goes on from NC_135238.1 coordinate 182,907,256, forward strand.
GGGGAGCTCCGGGGGCAGGACTTTTTTTTCCAATGTAGCCCCCTATCCATAAGATAGGGGACAACTAACTGATCTGTGTGGGTCCTGCTGCTGGCACCTGCACCGATCATCAGCACTAGGCACATACATGACAGAGCTAGGAGCAGGAGCTGTGATCTCCGGCTTATCCTGTGATGTGCATGGGTCTACCATTATTTTCTATGAATACACGTCAATCTTGCATGGACAGTGCGAGTCCCAGCAGCGGGACCTGCGCCAATCAGCTAGTTATCCCCTATCCTATGAAATGAATAGGACTCAAGTCTGAAAAAAATATCCCACCTCCGAAGTTCCCCTTTCAGGGAACACACACACACCAGTTTGAGAGGCGAGTTTGACACTGCAGCCAATGTTCTCCTATGGAATGTTGAAATGACATAAAGGTGCACTTTTCAACGTTCCATACAATACAATTATCTGCAGTTTCAAACTCAGTGGCATGTGTAGCTGGTCTCTATAACTGCAGTGAGAATGTAATATAAATAGAAGTGTTCAATAATTACCTTGATGAGCTCCTTTCCCTTAACTGCTTCTGCCTCGATCGAGTTTCCATGTGAAAAGAAGGTATATGTGCCCTAAAATGAATACAATAGTATTAAAGCTGATAATGAGTGCATCCATTAGCTTACAAAAAAAAGGGGGGCGAAGCCAGCGCTGCTTATGGTCAGAACGCAGTACATAAAGTGCACATGTAGGTATTCATTTCTAACTGTATTTCAAAAACAGACATTTGGCAAACAATTGATCAATTCTTTGAGCCATCCGGCCACGTCAAGGCATACTCATAATGGGGCAGTCCTACTCTACGTATTTTATCTAAAAGCAAGACCGTATTAAGTGCAATCTGTACCTGAAGCATTACTGAGTAACTCCCATGGTGCCAGAAGGGGCAAGTACAGATAAAGGTTGACTAGGTCCAGATTGACATTTCAGGTCCAACCCACACCCCAGCACCACAGATAAAGCATGAGACAGGCCAAGGCACAGGTGCACAATCAAACAGAGCCTGGGGCAGGGCAGGGATGCTGCATGTGTGTACAGCAGCCTAGGTCAATCATAATGAACACAGAGAATGGCGCACATGGCCCAGCGCGCACGGCAACAGTGGTGGTCAACCACTAACCAATGTCTAGGCAAAAAAAAAGGGGGGGGGGGGAGAAGCCAGCGCTGCTTATGGTCAGAACGCAGTAATGGCACAGCGAATATAAAACACGTAGAGTAGGACTGCCCCATTATGAGAATGCCGTGACGTGGCGGGGTGGCTCAAAGAATTGATCAATTGTTTGCTAAATGTCTCTTTCTGAAATACAGTTAGAAATCAATATGTGCGTGTGCACTTTATGTACTGCGTTCCAGCCATAAGCAGCGCTGGCTTCTCCCCCCTTTTTTTTGCCATCTTTTAGCTTGGTACCATGGTACTGGAGTAAAGGTATATTCACCTTGCACTCGAATACTCTTCTTCATCACTATCAGAGTCAGCTGTCTGGTCTCTTCTTCCACTGCTGCTCTGTTCTGCAGCCCTTTAGGGGGAGTCGAGAAAAAAAAAACATTAGCGTTTGTCAAGTTTATTTCAAAGCAGGTATTATTTCCATTTCACAATAAAATACCTGGAGGTGCTGGCTGTGGGTTCTTGACTCTCCTCCCGTGCTTCCTTCAGTATGTTATAGGCATGGCAAATGTCATCCATGTTCTTCTCCCTATAGCTCCTGTCCGCTGTTATATTGGAATGTGCCAAATACCTGGCGACTAGACGTTGTTGCACATCTGTACATCTCGAGTTAGTCCAGGTTTCTAGCAGCTTCCTCACCATCTGGCTGGTGACTAGGGGGAGTTTATACCTTTAAAAAATAAATAAATAAATACAAACATATGACACTACATGTAGAGACTAAGATGCATGACTTTTAATAATCTTACTTCCTGTGGAAACGGTTCATATCGTTTGTTACGTTGTAAACCGCATGCCCTGTAGTCGACACAAAAAAAGGATCGTCCGGATTTTCGGTACTGCTCAGTACTGGTCGCACATATGTGAAATACACATTGAACCACTTGAAAGGCAAAAAAATAGAATTATGATGTGACTGAAAAACTCACATTCCAACTTTGCAGTAAGGAGACTGAGAAATCCTACCTCTTCTTCGGTTGGAGTCAATACAAAGCATGCCACTTGTTGTGTTGACGTCTTGTGTTCTTTGACCCCGATGACCACAAAGTTGTCTCCTTTATACTGATGTGCAACCCTCTCCTTCCACTCAGAAACCTACGAGTCAGGAGATGGGCAAGTTGAACAACAAGTGTCACTAAAGGCTACTTTCACACTAGCGTCGTACGACGCACGACGCAATGCGTCGTGCCGACGTACCGACGCATACTGTGAACAAAAAGGACAACAGGGGCAGCGGATGCAGTTTTTCAACGCATCTGCTGCCCCATTGTGAATTATGGGAGGAGGGGGCGGAGTTCCGGCAGCGCATGCGCAGTCGGAAATGGCGGACACGACGCACAAAAAAAGTTAAATGTAACTTTTTTTGTGCCGACGGTCCGCCAAAACAAGACGTGTGGCAATGCGTCGCTAATGCAACCCTATGGAGAAAAAACGCATCCTGTGGGCAACTTTGCAGGAGGCGTTTTTCTCCAAATTGACGCATTGCGACGTGCGTCGTACAACGAACAGGACAAGCTAGAGGAGGTGGTTACTTACACTCATGTGTTGCACTACTCCTGGTCTTTGTCCGTGCTTCAGCACTAGGAGGCACTCCAGGTAATTGAGGATTTGCAGTTGCTGTTCTTTCACTTTGCTCCCTGCACAAACCTTTCTGAGACACTTCAAAAAATCCCGTTTGGCGACATCCAGAATTTTTTGAGCCTCCGCTGCGGTCATTGTTAAAGTATTCAATGCTTTATATCTAAGAAAAAATTAAAACATATGAAGTGAGTTCATCTGAAAACCCGGAGGGGGATTAAGTATTTATTGTTAGGAAATATACACAAGTCATAATAGCTCATAACTCACCTTTTGCCAACAACCTCCTTTGAAATCCCTTTGGACAGCCTAGCCTGGATCTCTTTTGTCACCCCTTTGAATATTTTAAAGGCATCATATAATTCCCTGTTCTCATGTGCCAGATTGGTTGCCCTGAGTTGATGTTGTATGAATCTCTTCAGATGCTTTAAGTAGTTAAATATTGTCTGAGATGTTAGCTTCAAATCTTGTAGCTTGTTAAAAAAATCGACAGCCCTCTGGATGTTTAGCACAAAATTCAGGGTCACCTGCTCTGGGTCCATAAAGTACAGGAATCTGGCAACATTCTCTACTTCTTGCTTGTAATTTTGAACACGCAAGGTATTTTTTAAATGATCAGCAAACCTTTGCAAGATCGGATGAGTTAGAGAATGACGCTTATAAAGTCCTGCAGTCTTTATCTTTTTCCTGACATCCGTTGACCATTTTGTCTGCAGAATTCTATAATTTTGGAGGAAAGAACAGCAAGCAAACGTTGAGATATTTTAGAAACCATAAGAAGCCATGAAAATATATTACCCATAAACTAACTTCTGTGTTTGCGAATCCAAGGTACTGGGTCCCTCTTCATCCTCATTTTCCATTGCTGACGAGTCATCAGTTTCTTCTGCGAGATGCCCAGGTGCTTGTCCCGGGTCCGCACAGGTAGGTATGTCCGCAGAGGTAGGTATGTCCGCAGACACATCTTCGGAAGCCTCGACTTGATCAGCAATGTTGCTGTCACAGGATTGGCTGGAAGAGATTGTTAGCAGTTTATCATTTACAAGACATTAGAAGATGAAATAAAAAAGAATAAAAAAAAACTTGGGCACGTATCTTTCCTGTGTACATACACTGCAACAGGCACCAGGGGTGAGAGAATCAACATGCACAGCTGCATAAAGCTAAGAAAATCCCCCCCACCCCCAATTTATATACTCTGACCTCTCGCCAATCTCTCCGACTTGGATACTTCCGATACGCTCGTCGGTCTCCAATCTGTCATCAAAGTCTTCAGGATCCATAGGGGGTGGAGATCCCGCCACACCGTAGGGACTGACAGTTGGCGACTGATGGAGCATGCTGTAAAATGATAAACACACACTAAGACACATATACTTCCTGTGTATATACACCACAACAGGTACCAGGGGTGAGTGAGGCCAAGAGCACATATATATATATATATATATATATATATATATATATATATATATATATATATATATATATATATATATATATATATATATATATATATATATATATATATATATATATATATATATATATATATATATATATATTTATATATATTCTAACCTCAAGCTCTCTTGGAAATTGCGTTCTCTATCCATAGGGGCTGGAGATCCCTCCGTAGGTGCTTGCTCAGCACTGGTGGAAGGTGTCTGTGTCTCCACATCTCGGACAGTCCTGTAAATTATAAAAAGCCAATTGATTAGCAGACAAGTAGATATTCGAGGCATAGGTTGACAAAAGGGGAACATACCTTGGCTTGTTTAACACAAGGAATCCTCTATTCTCCAGAAAGGGAACCACATTCTCTAAGGACCCAAGAGACATTATGTCTTCATACTTGATGGTCCCTCCCTTGGATGCAATTTTCATCAGGTTCTGCCTCGCGGTTGCCAAAGTAGCTTTTCGCTGGTCATCCGTGTCAAACTTACCACACCGCCGCCTGAGATGTTTGGCGAGTATGGTTGTTACTCTGTGGCAGTTGGGACAGGTCATGGGCATCCTAGACAACCTATTAAACAAGAAATGCAAGGGTTGTAATGCAGTGTTGGAATTATAAAGGCTAAGTTACATTTGTGATGTGAATTTGCACCTTAACATTTGGTCTGAATTTACAGTCTACTAATGGCCACTCCTTCACTCTACCCAGGTCAAGGCACTCTCCATCTCCTCCTTCATAGCTGATCATGTGACCAGCAGCGCCAGGACTCGTGGAAAGTGCGGCAGCAGCAACATGTCCCCCTGCCCCTTGTTACAGAGTCCCTGATTCCTGCCTGCCCCTTCTGAGAGACAGCAGAGGTCCCTCCTGAGTATTTATACTTTTCTTTGCATTCACCTTTAATAGACATACATGTACCAGAACAGATGAGACCTACAAATTTGGATTAGAATTGCGATTACGGCCCTGCTTCTCCAGAACCGCAAGTCGCAGCAACCCAAGCCATAACAGTAAATTGGCTCCCTATGTAGAATGGCAGGAATTTGAAATTCTTACACCCTGAGTAATAAATGTGAGGAATGGGAGGCAACTACCCTGACTAGCTACAATATGTGGTTCCAGAGAAATTGACCCAAAACAGTGACACCACATACCAAAACACTTTCCAATGTTTCACCTTTAAAAGGGATTTTTCATCAGGTTTTTGCTACCTCATCTGAGAGCAGCATAATGTAGGCAGAGAGACTCTGAATTCAATGAGAAATCACTCAGATTGGCAGCTACGGCCGTTCTGACACAACTAAAGTTTTTATAAACAGAAAAGAAGCAGAATTGAAGAGCTGTCCCTCCCCCACATCAGGCTCTTAATAGAGAGATTTTTAGTGCAGACACAAGCACCTCTGGTCAGACACTTAAATCACTGTCAATAGCTGTAAGATAAAGATAACAAAAACACACATTGTAGAGAGACAGTGAGATCGGAAGTTTTCCAACCCCTGCAGCATGCTGCCTTCAGGTTACATGGCAAACACCTGCTAACAGTGTCCCTTCTGAGAGATGGCAGAGCTCCCTCTTGACAGACAGCGGATGTCACTCCTGACTACCTATAGTTTACTTTGCATTCACCTTTAGGCTATGTGCACATGTTGCATATTTGGGTGCAGAATTTTCTGCACAAAATCTGCATCTCCTGGCAGAAAACACAAGGGCAGATTTGATACGTTTTTCTTGCAGATTTGATGCGTTTTTTACCCCTGCAGATTTCTATGATGGAATGGGTGCAGAAACGCTGCAGAACTGCACAAAAGAAGTGACATGGTCCTTGATTTGAATCTGCTGCGTTTTCAGTGCAGATTTTTCCGCACCATTAGCACCACATTTTGTTTTGCCATTGATTTACATTGTACTGTAAATCACTGCAAGTGATTTATAGTACAATGTAAATCAAGGGCAAAAAAAAAAATGCTGTGCTAATGGTGCAGAAAAATGTGCACGGAAAACGCAGCAGATTCAAAAAAGGACCATGTCACTTATTTTGTGCCGTTTTGCACCCATTCCATTATAGAAATCTGCAGGGGGAAAAAAAGGAAGAAATCCGGACAAAAATCTGCAACGTGTGCATATACCAAAAAAGGCGCAGATTCTGACCTGCGTTTTCTGCCAAGAAATGAAGAACCTGCACAGAAAATTCCACAGTCAAATCTACAAAGTGTGCACATACCCTAAGACATACATTGATGTGTGCCAGAACAGAGTGTTTTCACACCACATGTGGACCCAGCCCAACACAAAAAAACTGTGATCACAGGAGAAAGTGGAAACAACTCATGCACAACTCATTAGGAAGATAAACATTGCTGGGGGTTTGCAATATACTTACTCTCTTGCTGATGAAGATGCCATTGTATCCACGTGTGTCAAGGCTTGAATGAGCTGCTTGTAAACTTCTCACAAAAAGGAACAAGTTCTAAAAATCTAGTGTGTACAAGCCTTTTTATTGCCCCCCATCTAGACTCCTCCCTCCAAGGAATCTCAGATTAGAAGTAGGCTGTGATTGGTTAATGACACATAAGGGCATGTTCTAGAAGAATCTATTCCATACAAGCTTTATCATTGGTCCCCCATTTATACTCCTCCCTTCAATGAATTAAAGGTGAAATGCTACATTGAATGGAGAATGACAAAAATTATGCAGAAACCAAGCATGCCGTTGTTTTCCTGGTGAAATTCTCTATACGATTGACATATCACACGCTTGGGGGTAAAAAAAAATTATACCCCCGTTCCTTGTCAAAATGGCCGACATTTTCACATTTTTGCTGGATAGCTCCGCAGCCTAAGCGCACAGCTATTAGCCATTTTAGGGGTTGAAAGCCAAGGAAATTCCCCAGATTTTAAGACCCGTTACGCCCGGCTGCGACTTGGAATTTCGGCATGTTTTTCTTATAGACAGCCATTAGATATCTCTGTGGCGGTGGCAAGCAGCCACAAGATCTTTCAGAGGGTTGAGAGCACAGAGTCTCCCCAACATTTTTCAAGCCCCCTCTTTTCCCTGGCACTTAGTTAGCAGAGAATAGTGTTCATTTTGCATGAAATGAAAATGAAATGCTGCATTGAATGGAGAACGACGAACATTATGCAGAAAACAAGCATGCCGTTATTTTTCTGGTGAAATTCTCTATAGGATTGACATATCACACGCTTGGGGGAAAAAAAAAAATACTCCCCGTTCCTTGCCAAAATGGCCGACATTTTCACATTTTTGCTGGATAGCTCCGCAGACTAAGCGCACAGCTATTAGCCATTTTAGGGGTTGAAAGCCAAGGAAATTCCCCAGATTTTAAGACCTGTTTCGCCCGGCTATGACGTGAAATTTTGTTTTTCTTATAGACAGCCATTAGATATTGATCGTATCTCCGTGGCGGTGGCACGCAGCCACAAGATCTTTCAGAGGGTGAGAGCACAGAGTCTCCCCAACATTTTATGACCCCCTTTTTTCCCTGGCACTTAGCAGGGAATAGCATTCATTTTGCTTGAAATGAAATCAAAATGCTACATTGAATGGAGAACGACAAACATTATGCAGAAAACAAGCATGCCGTTGTTTTCCTGGTGAAATTCTCTATACGATTGACATATCACACGCTTGGGGGTAAAAAAAAATTATACCCCCGTTCCTTGTCAAAATGGCCGACATTTTCACATTTTTGCTGGATAGCTCCGCAGCCTAAGCGCACAGCTATTAGCCATTTTAGGGGTTGAAAGCCAAGGAAATTCCCCAGATTTTAAGACCCGTTACGCCCGGCTGCGACTTGGAATTTCGGCATGTTTTTCTTATAGACAGCCATTAGATATCTCTGTGGCGGTGGCAAGCAGCCACAAGATCTTTCAGAGGGTTGAGAGCACAGAGTCTCCCCAACATTTTTCAAGCCCCCTCTTTTCCCTGGCACTTAGTTAGCAGAGAATAGTGTTCATTTTGCATGAAATGAAAATGAAATGCTGCATTGAATGGAGAACGACGAACATTATGCAGAAAACAAGCATGCCGTTATTTTTCTGGTGAAATTCTCTATACGATTGACATATCACACGCTTGGGGAAAAAAAAAAAATACTCCCCGTTCCTTGCCAAAATGGCCGACATTTTCACATTTTTGCTGGATAGCTCCGCAGACTAAGCGCACAGCTATTAGCCATTTTAGGGGTTGAAAGCCAAGGAAATTCCCCAGATTTTAAGACCTGTTTCGCCCGGCTATGACGTGAAATTTTGTTTTTCTTATAGACAGCCATTAGATATTGATCGTATCTCCGTGGCGGTGGCACGCAGCCACAAGATCTTTCAGAGGGTGAGAGCACAGAGTCTCCCCAACATTTTATGACCCCCTTTTTTCCCTGGCACTTAGCAGGGAATAGCATTCATTTTGCTTGAAATGAAATCAAAATGCTACATTGAATGGAGAACGACAAACATTATGCAGAAAACAAGCATGCCGTTGTTTTCCTGGTGAAATTCTCTATACGATTGACATATCACACGCTTGGGGGTAAAAAAAAATTATACCCCCGTTCCTTGTCAAAATGGCCGACATTTTCACATTTTTGCTGGATAGCTCCGCAGCCTAAGCGCACAGCTATTAGCCATTTTAGGGGTTGAAAGCCAAGGAAATTCCCCAGATTTTAAGACCCGTTACGCCCGGCTGCGACTTGGAATTTCGGCATGTTTTTCTTATAGACAGCCATTAGATATCTCTGTGGCGGTGGCAAGCAGCCACAAGATCTTTCAGAGGGTTGAGAGCACAGAGTCTCCCCAACATTTTTCAAGCCCCCTCTTTTCCCTGGCACTTAGTTAGCAGAGAATAGTGTTCATTTTGCATGAAATGAAAATGAAATGCTGCATTGAATGGAGAACGACGAACATTATGCAGAAAACAAGCATGCCGTTATTTTTCTGGTGAAATTCTCTATACGATTGACATATCACATGCTTGGGGGAAAAAAATTATACCCCCAAGTTCCCTGTCAAAATGGCCGACATTTTCATATTTTTTCCACAGCCTAAGCGCACAGACACTAGACATTTTAGGGGTTGAAAGCCAAGGAAGACCCTGGGCTCTCTTCCCCTTAAAGGGCTAGCGTGCAGGACCTACAAACACAGAGCGGTGACCCCCGGAGTTTTGGCATGTGTTTCTCATAGGCACGCATTTGAATCTTTTGGATGCATTGGTCCCTGTTTGGGGCCAATGTCTCTGGAATCCCAAGTCTCAGCTTGTCAAGGGGGGTCTTAAAATTTGTGGGAGAGTCTGTGCTCTCACCCTCTGAAAGATCTAGTGTCTGTATGCCACTGCCATGGAGATACGATCAATTTGCTCCCTATGAGGAATTCCATTCATTTAGGACTTTTTTTTCACCCTCGTTTAAAGTCGAGTAATAAAGTGGAGTAGGGGGAATGAGATTTTTGTTATGGTTCATGAATGTGTTTTTTTGCACCTGATTGTGTAAGTTCTATGTTATTACATTGCTATAAAGGTCACTGACCACTTTTAACGTACTAAAATTGAGAAAATTAGATGTGCACGGCCCCTGAATTCCTTAGCCTAGACATTGTCACTGATAGACGGTGTGCCTGGTAAAGGTGAGGTGGATTTTTAGTCTGGTGCTGAATCTGGCCAGGATGCATATTGCAAAGCTGTACAAACAATGGTTTATCTCCAAGAGCAGGCTAAGGCACCATATATCACTATTCTGAAAGCTCCACCTGATGAAGGTGATAGTTTTTGCTTATGTAATCAAGTTTGATAAGGGAACCATGAAGCCAGCATGACTAGTGACCCCAGGTAGACAGTAGACTCCTGTTGACAATGCAGAACCATATTTGATGTAACTTCTTAAATGCCAGCATGATTATATATTTTTGTAAAGCTGTGTATTGGACATCACAATTACATATATCCAGCAATTATGGTAAACTGTGAACCAGGCCGAAAGAAGCCTGGCCATGCTTGTCTCTGTCGGTGGATAATGGGGTGCTGGATTTTGCAGAAATGACCATAATTAAGGCGTTTCCATTGTCCATCTATTGTAGGTGTAAAATGAGCCATATGAAAAGAAATCCCCACTCCTGCCATAACCGTTTTGAGTGGGTACCATTGGCAGGGACCATCTCCAAGTGGCCCCCCGACAATTATCGCCCAACATCCTATGGGAAACGATGGTCACGCCAGTCCTTTGGTTACAGCTACGCACCCCTCCATCTGGAGCATCTTGGAAGCTGCATGTGCAGTGTAGGGACTTGATCGTACCCTCAAAAATTAGAGAAGGGGTGGCCCTTCTGGGCCCTTTTGACAGATTTTTGAGGATTCCTCTCTAGGCCGCACAGCAAAGCTCTGAAAACACCCTACAATTGCAGCCATTTTACAACTCCAGTCATTTGGCATTGAATGTGGCACTGTGCTTCCAAGCTAATTAGGTGAACTATTGCTAGGCCCAGCATGTGCCATTTGCACTCCAAAATACATCACCCCCTCTGCTATGGCCAGCAAAAGTATTTTACTGCACGGACCTCAACCCCGTTTCTAAAAGTGCAAAAAAGTCTCCCCTTCCCCACGAAGCCCCCCTCAGCACTGTCTCTCTGGAATCCCAAGTCTCAGCCGGTCGAGGGGGGTCTTAACATTTGTGGGAGAGTCTGTGCTCCCACCACCTGAAATATCTAGTGCCTATGTCAGTCAACCACGGAGATATAAGCGTTTGTCTCCCTATGAGGAATCCCATTCATTTAGGACTTTGAAATATTTTTACCACTCGCAGAGTTAGATCCGGGTAAGAAACGGCTAGGTCCCACGTTTCTTACCCAGAAAACGACATTTTCTTTGAAGGGGGGAGTTCACGGTCCCGGCCTCGTTTCTCCGGAACCACAAGTCACAGCAACGCGCTTTTGGTGTCTTTATAAAGGGCAGACCCTGGGCTTTCTTCCACAAAAATAACTTGTGCGCAGGACCTACGACCGCCGAGCTGTGACCCCCGGAGTTTTGGCATGTTTTTTCTCATAGACATGCATTGGAAGCGATTTGATGGGGGGGTCCCTGTTTGGGGCCAATATCTCTGGAATCCCAAGTCTCAGCCGGTCGAGGGGGGTCTTAACATTTGTGGGAGAGTCTGTGCTCCCACCACCTGAAATATCTAGTGCCTATGTCAGTCAACCACGGAGATATAAGCGTTTATCTCCCTATGAGGAATCCTATTCATTTAGGACTTTTTTTTCACCCTCGTTTAAAGTCGAGTAATAAAGTGGAGTAGGGGGAATGAGATTTTTGTTATGGTTCATTAATGTGTTTTTTTGCACCTGATTGTGTGAATTCTATGTTATTACATTGCTATAAAGGTCACTGACCACTTTTAATGTACTGAAATTGAGAAAATTAGATGTGCACGGCCCCTGAATTCCTTAGCCTAGGCATTGTCACTGATAGACGGTGTGCCTGATAAAGGTGAGGTGGATTTTTAGTCTGGTGCTGAATCTGGCCAGGATGCATATTGCAAAGCTGTACAAACAATGGTTTATCTCCAAGAGCAGGCTAAGGCACCATATATCACTATTCTGAAAGCTCCACCTGATGAAGGTGATAGATTTTGTTTATGTAATCAAGTTTGATGAGGTAACCATGAAGCCAGCATGACTAGTGACCCCAGGTAGACAGTAGACTCCTGTTGACAATGCAGAAACATATATGGTGTAACTTCTTAAATGCCAGCATGATTATATATTTTTGTAAAGCTGTGTATTGGGCATCACAATTACATATATCCAGCAATTATGGTAAACTGTGAACCAGGCCGAAAGAAGCAAGGCCATGCTTGTCTCTGTCGGTGGATAATGGGGTGCTGGATTTTGCAGAAATGACCATAATTAAGGCGTTTCAATTGTCCATCTATCATAGGTGTAAAATGAGCCATATGAAAAGAAATCCCCACTCCTGCCATAACCGTTTTGAGTGGGTACCATTGGCAGGGACCATCTCCAAGTGGCCCCCTGACAATTATCGCCCAACATCCTATGGGAAACGATGGTCATGCCAGTCCTTTGGTTACAGCTACGCACCCCTCCATCTGGAGCATCTTGGAAGCTGCATGTGCAGTGTAGGGACTTGATCGTACCCTCAAAAATTAGAGAAGGGGGGGCCCTTCTGGGCCCTTTTGACAGATTTTTGAGGATTCCTCTCTAGGCCGCACAGCAAAGCTATGAAAAAACCCTACAATTGCAGCCAGTTTACAACTGCAGTCATTTGGCATTGAATGTGGCACTGTGCTTCCAAGCTGATTAGGTGAACTATTGCAAGCCCCAGCATGTGCCATTTGCAATCAAAAAACACATCACCCCCTCTGCTATGGCCAGCAAAAGTATTTTACTGCACGGACCTCAACCCCGTTTCTAAAAGTGCAAAAAAGTCTCCCCTTCCCCACGAAGCCCCCCTCAGCACTGTCTCTCTGGAATCCCAAGTCTCAGCCGGTCGAGGGGGGTCTTAACATTTGTGGGAGAGTCTGTGCTCCCACCACCTGAAATATCTAGTGCCTATGTCAGTCAACCACGGAGATATAAGCGTTTATCTCCCTATGAGGAATCCCATTCATTTAGGACTTTGAAATATTTTTACCACTTGCAGACTTAGATCCGGGTAAGAAACGGCTAGGTCCCACGTTTCTTACCCAGAAAATGACATTTTCTTTTTAGGGGGGAGTTCACGGTCCCGGCCTCATTTCTCCGGAACCACAAGTCGCAGCGATGCGCTTTTGGTGTCCTTTTAAAGGGCAGACCCTGGGCTTTCTTCCACGAAAAGAACTTGTGCGCAGGACCTATGACCGCCGAGCGGTGACCCCCAGAGTTTTGGCATGTTTTTTCTCATAGACATGCATTGGGAGCGATTTGATGGGGGGTCCCTGTTTGGGGCCAATATCTCTGGAATCCCAAGTCTCAGCCGGTCGAGGGGGGTCTTAACATTTGTGGGAGAGTCTGTGCTCCCACCACCTGAAATATCTAGTGCCTATGTCAGTCAACCACGGAGAAATAAGCGTTTGTCTCCCTATGAGGAATCCCATTCATTTAGGACTTTGGAATATTTTTACCACTCGCAGAGTGAGATCCGGGTAAGAAACGGCTAGGTCCCACGTTTCTTACCCAGAAAATGACATTTTCTTTGAAGGGGGGAGTTCACGGTCCCGGCCTCATTTCTCCCGAACCACAAGTCACAGCAACGCGCTTTTGGTGTCTTTTTAAAGTGCAGACCATGGGCTTTCTTCCATGAAAACAACTTGTGCACAGGACCTACGACCGCCGAGCGGTGACCCCCAGAGTTTTGGCATGTTTTTTTCTCATAGACATGCATTGGGAGCGATTTGGTGGGGGGGGGCCCTGTTTGGGGCCAATGTCTCTGGATTCCCAAGTCTCAGCCGGTCGAGGGGGTCTTAACATTTGTGGGAGAGTCTGTGCTCCCACCACCTCAAATATCTAGTGCCTATGTCAGTCAACCACGGGGATATAAGCGCTTGTCTCCCTATGAGGAACCCCAATCATTTAGGACTTTGATTTTTTTTCACCCTCGTTTAAAGCCGAGTAATAAAATGGAATAGGGGGAATGAGATTTCTCTTATTGTTGATAAATGTGTTTTTTTTGCACCTGATTGTGTAAGTTCTATGTTATTACATTGCTATAAAGGTCACGGACCACTTTTAACGTACTGAAATTGAGAAAATTAGATGTGCATGGCCCCTGAATTCCTTAGCCTAGGCATTGTCACTGATAGACGGTGTGCCTGGTAAAGGTGAGGTGGATTTTTAGTCTGGTGCTGAATCTGGCCAGGATGCAAATTGCAAAGCTGTACAAACAATGGTTTATCTCCAAGAGCAGGCTAAAGGTACCTTCACACGAAACGACATTATAACGATATCGCTAGCGATCCGTGACGTTGCAGCGTCCTCGCTAGCGATATCGTTTCGTTTGACACGCAGCAGCGATCAGGATCCTGCTGTGATGTCGCTGGTCGCTGAATAAAGTCCAGAACTTTATTTGGTCGTCCGATCGCTGTGTATCGTTGTGTTTGAAAGCAAAAGCAACGATACCAGCGATATTTTACACTGGTAACCAGGGTAAACATCGGGTTACTAAGCGCAGGGCCGCGCTTAGTTACCCGATGTTTACCCTGGTTACTAGCGTAAAATGTAAAAAAAACAAACAGCACATACTCACATTGCGTCCCCTGCAGTCTGCTTCCTCCTCTGACTCAGCGCCGCAAAGTGAAAGTGAAAGCAGCACAGCGGTGACGTCACCGCTCTGCTCTCACTGTACGGCGCTCAGTCAGTCAGGAAGTGGATGCAGGGGGACGTGAATGTAAGTATGTGCTGTTTGTTTTTTTTAGATTTTACGCTGGTAACCAGGGTAAACATCGGGTTACTAAGCGCGGCCCTGCGCTTAGTTACCCGATGTTTACCCTGGTTACCAGGGGACCTCGGCATAGTTGATCGCTGGAGAGCGGTCTGTGTGACAGCTCTCCAGCGACCAAACAGCGACGCTGCAGCGATCGACATCGTTGTCGCTATCGCTGCAGCGTCGCTTCGTGTGAAGGTACCTTAAGGCACCATATATCACTATTCTGAAAGCTCCACCTGATGAAGGTGATAGTTTTTGCTTATGTAATCAAGTTTGATAAGGGAACCATGAAGCCAGCATGACTAGTGACCCCAGGTAGACAGTAGACTCCTGTTGACAATGCAGAACCATATTTGATGTAACTTCTTAAATGCCAGCATGATTATATATTTTTGTAAAGCTGTGTATTGGACATCACAATTACATATATCCAGCAATTATGGTAAACTGTGAACCAGGCCGAAAGAAGCAAGGCCATGCTTGTCTCTGTCGGTGGATAATGGGGTGCTGGATTTTGCAGAAATGACCATAATTAAGGCTTTTCCATTGTCCATCTATTGTAGGTGTAAAATGAGCCATATGAAAAGAAATCCCCACTCCTGCCATAACCGTTTTGAGTGGGTGCCACTGGCAGGGACCATCTCCAAGTGGCCCCCCGACAATTATCGCCCAACATCCTATGGGAAACGATGGTCACGCCAGTCCTTTGGTTACAGCTACGCACCCCTCCATCTGGAGCATCTTGGAAGCTGCATGTGCAGTGTAGGGACTTGATCGTACCCTCAAAAATTAGAGAAGGGGTGGCCCTTCTGGGCCCTTTTGACAGATTTTTGAGGATTCCTCTCTAGGCCGCACAGCAAAGCTCTGAAAACACCCTACAATTGCAGCCAGTTTACAACTCCAGTCATTTGACATTGAATGTGGCACTGTGCTTCCAAGCTAATTAGGTGAACTATTGCAAGCCCCAGCATATGCCATTTGCACTCCAAAAACACATCACCCCCTCTGCTATGGCCAGCAAAAGTATTTTACTGCACGGACCTCAACCCCGTTTCTAAAAGTGCAAAAAAGTCTCCCCTTCCCCACGAAGCCCCCCTCAGCACTGTCTCTCTGGAATCCCAAATCTCAGCCGGTCGAGGGGGGTCTTAACATTTGTGGGAGAGTCTGTGCTCCCACCACCTGAAATATCTAGTGCCTATGTCAGTCAACCACGGAGAAATAAGCGTTTGTCTCCCTATGAGGAATCCCATTCATTTAGGACTTTGAAATATTTTTACCACTCGCAGAGTTAGATCCGGGTAAGAAACGGCTAGGTCCCACGTTTCTTACCCAGAAAACAACATTTTCTTTGAAGGGGGGAGTTCACGGTCCCGGCCTCATTTCTCCGGAACCACAAGTCGCAGTGACACGCTTTTGGTGTCTTTATAAAGGGCAGACCCTGGGCTTTCTTCCACAAAAATAACTTGTGCGCAGGACCTACGACCGCCTAGCGGTGACCCCCAGAGTTTTGGCATGTTTTTTCTCATAGACATGCATTGGGAGCGATTTGATGGGGGGTCCCTGTTTGGGGCCAATATCTCTGGAATCCCAAATCTCAGCCGGTCGAGGGGGGTCTTAACATTTGTGGGAGAGTCTGTGCTCCCACCACCTGAAATATCAAGTGCCTATGTCAGTCAACCAGGGAGAAATAAGCGTATGTCTCCCTATGAGGAATCCCATTCATTTAGGACTTTGAAATATTTTTACCACTCGCAGAGTGAGATCCGGGTAAGAAACGGCTAGGTCCCACGTTTCTTACCCAAAAAACAGCCGTGTCATTTTCATTGAAGGGGAGCTCACGATCCTGGCCTCGTTTCTCCGGAACCACAAGTCGCAGCGATGCGCTTTTGGTGTCTTTATAAAGGGCAGACCCTGGGCTTTCTTCCACGAAAATAACTTGTGCGCAGGACCTACGACCGCCGAGCGGTGACCCCCAGAGTTTTGGCATGTTTTTTCTCATAGACATGCATTGGGAGCAATTTGATGGGGGGTCCCTGTTTGGGGCCAATATCTCTGGAATCCCAAGTCTCAGCCGGTCGAGGGGGGTCTTAACATTTGTGGGAGAGTCTGTGCTCCCACCACCTGAAATATCTAGTGCCTATGTCAGTCAACCACGGAGATATAAGCGTTTATCTCCCTATGAGGAATCCCATTCATTTAGGACTTTGAAATATTTTTACCACTTGCAGAGTTAGATCCGGGTAAGAGACGGCTAGGTCCCACGTTTCTTACCCAGAAAACGACATTTTCTTTGAAGGGGGAGCCAACGGTCCCGGCCTCGTTTCCCTGGAACGACAAGTCGCAGCAACGCACTTTTGGTGTCTTTTTAAAGGGCAGACCCTGGGCTTTCTTCCACGAAAAGAATTTGTGCGCAGGAACTACGTCCGCCAAGCAGTGACCCTTGGAGTTTTGGCATCTTTTTTCTCATAGACATGCATTGGGAGCGATTTGATGGGGGGGTCCCTGTTTGGGGCCAATATCTCTGGAATCCCAAGTCTCAGCCAGTCGAGAGGGGTCTTAACATTTGTGGGAGAGTCTGTGCTCCCACCACCTGAAATATCTAGTGCCTATGTCAGTCAACCACGGAGATATAAGCGTTTATCTCCCTATGAGGAATCCCATTCATTTAGGACTTTGAAATATTTTTACCACTCGCAGAGTTAGATCCGGGTAAGAAACGGCTAGGTCCCACGTTTCTTACCCAGAAAACGACATTTTCTTTGAAGGGGGAGCCAACGGTCCCGGCCTCGTTTCCCTGGAACGACAAGTCGCAGCAACGCACTTTTGGTGTCTTTTTAAAGGGCAGACCCTGGGCTTTCTTCCCGAAAAGGGCTGGAGGAGGGTGTCAAGGGCTGGAGGTGGCTGTCAAGGGCTGGAGGTGGCTTTCAATGGGCTGGAGGAGGCTGTCAGGGGATGGAAGAGGATGTCAGGACATGGAAGAGGCTGTCAGGACATGGAAGAGGCTGTCAGGACATGGAAGAGGCTATCTGGGGATGGAAGAGGCTATCTGGGGATGGAAGAGGCTATCTGGGGATGGAAGAGGCTATCTGGGGATGGAAGAGGCTATCTGGGGATGGAAGAGGCTGTCAGGGGCAGCAGCAGGCTGTCTGGGGATGGAGGAGGCTGTCAGGGGCAGGAGGAGGCTGTCAGGGGATGGAGGAGGCTGTCTGGGGATGGAGGAGGCTGTCTGGGGATGGAGGAGGCTGTCTGGGGATGGAGGAGGCTGTCAGGGGCAAGAGGAGGCTGTCAGGGGCAGGAGGAGGCTGTCAGGGGCAGGAGGAGGCTGTCTGGGGCAGGAGGAGGCGCTCAGGGGCAAGAGGAGGCTGTCTGGGAATGGAGGAGGCTGTCTGGGGATGGAGGAGGCTGTCTGGGGATGGAGGAGGCTGTCTGGGGATGGAGGAGGCTGTCAGACGCTACATATGGCAAATGCAAGGTAAACCCGATTCCCGTCCCACCTGTGGGACTCCGGTCCCTCTTGCGGGACGAAACTCGGGTTTACCTTGCATTTGTCATAAGTAGTGTCTCAGAGGCTGGAGAGGGTGTCAGGGGCAGGAGGAGGCTGTCAGGGGCAGGAGGAGGCTGTCAGGGGCAGGAGGAGGCTGTCAGGGGCAGGAGAAGGCTGTCAGGGCATGGAGGAGGCTGTCAGGGGAAGGAGGAGGCTGTCAGGGGAAGGAGGAGGACGTCAGGGGCAAGAGGAGGCTGTCTGGGGATGGAGGAGGCTGTCTGGGGATGGAGGAGGCTGTCTGGGGATGGAGGAGGCTGTCTGGGGATGGAGGAGGCTGTCAGGGGCAGGAGGAGGCTGTCAGGGGCAGGAGGAGGCTGTCTGGGGATGGAGGAGGCTGTCTGGGGATGGAGGAGGCTGTCTGGGGATGGAGGAGGCTGTCTGGGGATGGAGGAGGCTGTCAGGGGCAGGAGGAGGCTGTCAGGGGCAGGAGGAGGCTGTCATGGGCAGGAGGAGGCTGTCAGGGCATGGAGGAGGCTGTCAGGGGAAGGAGGAGGCTGTCAGGGGCAGGAGGAGGCTGTCAGGGGCAAGAGGAGGCTGTCTGGGGCAGGAGGAGGCTCTCAGGGGCAAGAGGAGGCTGTCTGGGGATGGAGGAGGCTGTCTGGGGATGGAGGAGGCTGTCTGGGGATGGAGGAGGCTGTCAGACGCTACATATGGCAAATGCAAGGTAAACCCGATTCCCGTCCCACCTGTGGGACTCCGGTCCCTCTTGCGGGACGAAACTCGGGTTTACCTTGCATTTGTCATAAGTAGTGTCTCAGAGGCTGGAGAGGGTGTCAGGGGCAGGAGGAGGCTGTCAGGGGCAGGAAGAGGCTGTCAGGGGCAGGAAGAGGCTGTCAGGGGCAGGAGGAGGCTGTCAGGGGCAGGAGGAGGCTGTCTGGGGATGGAGGAGGCTGTCTGGGGATGGAGGAGGATGTCTGGGGATGGAAGAGGCTGTCTGGGGATGGAGGAGGCTGTCTGGGGACGGAGGAGGCTGTCTGGGGACGGAGGAGGCTGTCTGGGGACGGAGGAGGCTGTCTGGGGACGGAGGAGGCTGTCTGGGGACGGAGGAGGCTGTCTGGGGACGGAGGAGGCTGTCTGGGGACGGAGGAGGCTGTCTGGGGATGGAGGAGGCTGTCTAGGGATGGAGGAGGCTGTCAGGGGAAGGAGGAGGCTGTCAGGGGCAGGAGGAGGCTGTCTGGGGATGGAGGAGGCTGTCTGGGGATGGAGGAGGCTGTCTGGGGATGGAGGAGGCTGTCTGGGGATGGAGGAGGCTGTCAGGGCATGGAGGAGGCTGTCAGGGGAAGGAGGAGGCTGTCAGGGGCAGGAGGAGGCTGTCAGGGGCAGGAGGAGGCTGTCAGGGGCAGGAGGAGGCTGTCTGGGGATGGAGGAGGCTGTCAGGGGATGGAGGAGGCTGTCAGGGGATGGAGGAGGCTGTCTGGGGATGGAGGAGGCTGTCTGGGGATGGAGGAGGCTGTCAGCGGCTGGAGGAGGCTGTCAGACGCTACATATGGCAAATGCAAGGTAAACCCGATTCCCGTCCCACCTGTGGGACTCCGGTCCCTCTTGCGGGACGAAACTCGGGTTTACCTTGCATTTGTCATAAGTAGTGTCTCAGAGGCTGGAGAGGGTGTCAGGGGCAGGAGGAGGCTGTCAGGGGCAGGAGGAGGCTGTCATGGGCAGGAGGAGGCTGTCAGGGGCAGGAGGAGGCTGTCAGGGGCAGGAGGAGGCTGTCTGGGGCAGGAGGAGGCTGTCTGGGGCAGGAGCAGGCTGTCAGGGGCAGGAGCAGGCTGTCAGGGGCAGGAGCAGGCTGTCAGGGGCAGGAGCAGGCTGTCAGGGGCAGGAGCAGGCTGTCAGGGGCAGGAGCAGGCTGTCTGGGGATGGAGGAGGCTGTCAGGGGCAGGAGGAGGCTGTCTGGGGATGGAGGAGGTTGTCTGGGGATGGAGGAGGCTGTCAGGGGCAGGAGGAGGCTGTCAGGGGCAGGAGGAGGCTGTCAGGGGAAGGAGGAGGCTGTCAGGGGCAGGAGGAGGCTGTCAGGGGCAGGAGGAGGCTGTCAGGGGAAGGAGGAGGCTGTCAGGGGAAGGAGGAGGCTGTCAGGGGAAGGAGGAGGCTGTCTGGGGATGGAGGAGGCTGTCTGGGGATGGAGGAGGCTGTCTGGGGATGGAGGAGGCTGTCAGGGGAAGGAGGAGGCTGTCAGGGGCAGGAGGAGGCTGTCTGGGGATGGAGGAGGCTGTCTGGGGATGGAGGAGGCTGTCTGGGGATGGAGGAGGCTGTCTGGGGATGGAGGAGGCTGTCTGGGGATGGAGGAGGCTGTCTGGGGATGGAGGAGGCTGTCTGGGGATGGAGGAGGCTGTCTGGGGATGGAGGAGGCTGTCTGGGGATGGAGGAGGCTGTCTGGGGATGGAGGAGGCTGTCTGGGGATGGAGGAGGCTGTCTGGGGATGGAGGAGGCTGTCATGGGCAGGAGGAGGCTGTCATGGGCAGGAGGAGGCTGTCATGGGCAGGAGGAGGCTGTCAGGGCATGGAGGAGGCTGTCAGGGGAAGGAGGAGGCTGTCAGGGGCAGGAGGAGGCTGTCAGGGGCAAGAAGAGGCTGTCTGGGGCAGGAGGAGGCTCTCGGGCAAGAGGAGGCTGTCTGGGGATGGAGGAGGCTGTCTGGGGATGGAGGAGGCTGTCTGGGGATGGAGGAGGCTGTCTGGGGATGGAGGAGGCTGTCTGGGGATGGAGGAGGCTGTCTGGGGATGGAGGAGGCTGTCTGGGGATGGAGGAGGCTGTCAGGGCATGGAGGAGGCTGTCAGGGGATGGAGGAGGCTGTCTGGGGATGGAGGAGGCTGTCAGCGGCTGGAGGAGGCTGTCAGACGCTACATATGGCAAATGCAAGGTAAACCCGATTCCCGTCCCACCTGTGGGACTCCGGTCCCTCTTGCGGGACGAAACTCGGGTTTACCTTGCATTTGTCATAAGTAGTGTCTCAGAGGCTGGAGAGGGTGTCAGGGGCAGGAGGAGGCTGTCAGGGGCAGGAGGAGGCTGTCAGGGGCAGGAGGAGGCTGTCTGGGGCAGGAGGAGGCTGTCAGGGGAAGGAGCAGGCTGTCAGGGGCAGGAGGAGGCTGTCTGGGGATGGAGGAGGCTGTCTGGGGACGGAGGAGGCTGTCTGGGGACGGAGGAGGCTGTCTGGGGACGGAGGAGGCTGTCTGGGGACGGAGGAGGCTGTCTGGGGACGGAGGAGGCTGTCTGGGGACGGAGGAGGCTGTCTGGGGACGGAGGAGGCTGTCTGGGGACGGAGGAGGCTGTCTGGGGATGGAGGAAGCTGTCTGGGGATGGAGGAGGCTGTCAGGGGATGGAGGAGGCTGTCTGGGGATGGAGGAGGCTGTCAGGGGCAGGAGGAGGCTGTCAGGGGCAGGAGGAGGCTGTCTGGGGATGGAGGAGGCTGTCAGGGGCAGGAGGAGGCTGTCTGGGGATGGATGAAGCTGTCTGGGGATGGAGGAGGCTGTCTGGGGATGGAGGAGGCTGTCTGGGGATGGAGGAGGCTGTCTGGGGATGGAGGAGGCTGTCTGGGGATGGAGGAGGCTGTCTGGGGATGGAGGAGGCTGTCTGGGGATGGAGGAGGCTGTCAGGGGCAGGAGGAGGCTGTCAGGGGCAGCAGGAGGCTGTCTGGGGATGGATGAAGCTGTCTGGGGATGGAGGAGGCTGTCTGGGGATGGAGGAGGCTGTCTGGGGATGGAGGAGGCTGTCTGGGGATGGAGGAGGCTGTCAGGGCATGGAGGAGGCTGTCAGGGCATGGAGGAGGCTGTCAGGGGCAGGAGGAGGCTGTCAGGGGCAGGAGGAGGCTGTCTGGGGATGGAGGAGGCTGTCAGGGGATGGAGGAGGCTGTCAGGGGATGGAGGAGGCTGTCTGGGGATGGAGGAGGCTGTCTGGGGATGGAGGAGGCTGTCAGCGGCTGGAGGAGGCTGTCAGACGCTACATATGGCAAATGCAAGGTAAACCCGATTCCCGTCCCACCTGTGGGACTCCGGTCCCTCTTGCGGGACGAAACTCGGGTTTACCTTGCATTTGTCATAAGTAGTGTCTCAGAGGCTGGAGAGGGTGTCAGGGGCAGGAGGAGGCTGTCAGGGGCAGGAGGAGGCTGTCAGGGGCAGGAGGAGGCTGTCAGGGGCAGGAGGAGGCTGTCTGGGGCAGGAGGAGGCTGTCTGGGGCAGGAGGAGGCTGTCAGGGGCAGGAGCAGGCTGTCAGGGGCAGGAGCAGGCTGTCAGGGGCAGGAGCAGGCTGTCAGGGGCAGGAGCAGGCTGTCAGGGGCAGGAGCAGGCTGTCAGGGGCAGGAGCAGGCTGTCTGGGGATGGAGGAGGCTGTCAGGGGCAGGAGGAGGCTGTCTGGGGATGGAGGAGGCTGTCTGGGGATGGAGGAGGCTGTCATGGGCAGGAGGAGGATGTCATGGGCAGGAGGAGGCTGTCATGGGCAGGAGGAGGCTGTCAGGGCATGGAGGAGGCTGTCAGGGGCAGGAGGAGGCTGTCATGGGCAGGAGGAGGCTGTCAGGGGCAGGAGGAGGCTGTCAGGGGCAGGAGGAGGCTGTCAGGGGCAGGAGGAGGCTCTCAGGGGCAAGAGGAGGCTGTCTGGGGATGGAGGAGGCTGTCTGGGGATGGAGGAGGCTGTCTGGGGATGGAGGAGGCTGTCTGGGGATGGAGGAAGCTGTCTGGGGATGGAGGAGGCTGTCTGGGGATGGAGGAGGCTGTCTGGGGATGGAGGAGGCTGTCAGGGCATGGAGGAGGCTGTCAGGGCATGGAGGAGGCTGTCAGGGGCAGGAGGAGGCTGTCTGGGGATGGAGGAGGCTGTCTGGGGATGGAGGAGGCTGTCTGGGGATGGAGGAGGCTGTCAGGGGCAAGAGGAGGCTGTCTGGGGATGGAGGAGGTTGTCTGGGGATGGAGGAGGCTGTCAGGGGCAGGAGGAGGCTGTCAGGGGAAGGAGGAGGCTGTCAGGGGCAGGAGGAGGCTGTCAGGGGAAGGAGGAGGCTGTCAGGGGAAGGAGGAGGCTGTCTGGGGATGGAGGAGGCTGTCTGGGGATGGAGGAGGCTGTCTGGGGATGGAGGAGGCTGTCAGGGCATGGAGGAGGCTGTCAGGGGAAGGAGGAGGCTGTCAGGGGCAGGAGGAGGCTGTCTGGGGATGGAGGAGGCTGTCTGGGGATGGAGGAGGCTGTCTGGGGATGGAGGAGGTTGTCTGGGGATGGAGGAGGCTGTCTGGGGATGGAGGAGGCTGTCTGGGGATGGAGGAGGCTGTCTGGGGATGGAGGAGGCTGTCATGGGCAGGAGGAGGCTGTCATGGGCAGGAGGAGGCTGTCATGGGCAGGAGGAGGCTGTCATGGGCAGGAGGAGGCTGTCAGGGCATGGAGGAGGCTGTCAGGGGAAGGAGGAGGCTGTCAGGGGCAGGAGGAGGCTGTCAGGGGCAAGAAGAGGCTGTCTGGGGCAGGAGGAGGCTCTCGGGCAAGAGGAGGCTGTCTGGGGATGGAGGAGGCTGTCTGGGGATGGAGGAGGCTGTCAGTGGCTGGAGGAGGCTGTCAGACGCTACATATGGCAAATGCAAGGTAAACCCGATTCCCGTCCCACCTGTGGGACTCCGGTCCCTCTTGCGGGACGAAACTCGGGTTTACCTTGCATTTGTCATAAGTAGTGTCTCAGAGGCTGGAGAGGGTGTCAGGGGCAGGAGGAGGCTGTCAGGGGCAGGAGGAGGCTGTCAGGGGCAGGAGGAGGCTGTCAGGGGCAGGAGGAGGCTGTCAGGGGCAGGAGGAGGCTGTCAGGGGCAGGAGGAGGCTGTCAGGGGCAGGAGGAGGCTGTCAGGGGCAGGAGGAGACTGTCAGGGGCAGGAGCAGGCTGTCAGGGGCAGGAGCAGGCTGTCTGGGGATGGAGGAGGCTGTCAGGGGCAGGAGGACACTGTCAGGGGCAGGAGGACGCTGTCTGGGGATGGAGGAGGCTGTCTGGGGATGGAGGAGGCTGTCTGGGGATGGAGGAGGCTGTCTGGGGATGGAGGAGGCTGTCTGGGGATGGAGGAGGCTGTCTGGGGATGGAGGAGGCTGTCTGGGGATGGAGGAGGCTGTCATGGGCAGGAGGAGGCTGTCATGGGCAGGAGGAGGCTGTCAGGGCATGGAGGAAGCTGTCAGGGGAAGGAGGAGGCTGTCAGGGGCAGGAGGAGGCTGTCAGGGGCAAGATGCGGCTGTCTGGGGCAGGAGGAGGCTCTCAGGGGCAAGAGGAGGCTGTATGGGGATGGAGGAGGCTGTCTGGGGATGGAGGAGGCTGTCTGGGGATGGAGGAGGCTGTCTGGGGATGGAGGAGGCTGTCAGACGCTACATATGGCAAATGCAAGGTAAACCCGATTCCCGTCCCACCTGTGGGACTCCGGTCCCTCTTGCGGGACGAAACTCGGGTTTACCTTGCATTTGTCATAAGTAGTGTCTCAGAGGCTGGAGAGGGTGTCAGGGGCAGGAGGAGGCTGTCAGGGGCAGGAGGAGGCTGTCAGGGGCAGGAGGAGGCTGTCTGGGGCAGGAGGAGGCTGTCTGGGGCAGGAGGAGGCTGTCTGGGGCAGGAGGAGGCTGTCTGGGGCAGGAGGAGGCTGTCTGGGGCAGGAGCAGGCTGTCTGGGGCAGGAGCAGGCTGTCTGGGGCAGGAGCAGGCTGTCAGGGGCAGGAGCAGGCTGTCAGGGGCAGGAGGAGGCTGTCAGGGGCAGGAGGAGGCTGTCAGGGGATGGAGGAGGCTGTATGGGGATGGAGGAGGCTGTCTGGGGATGGAGGAGGCTGTCTGGGGATGGAGGAGGCTGTCAGGGGCAGGAGGAGGCTGTCAGGGGCAGGAGGAGGCTGTCTGGGGCAGGAGGAGGCTGTCAGGGGCAGGAGGAGGCTGTCAGGGGCAGGAGGAGGCTGTCAGGGGCAGCAGCAGGCTGTCTGGGGATGGAGGAGGCTGTCAGGGGATGGAGGAGGCTGTCAGGGGCAAGAGGAGGCTGTCAGGGGATGGAGGAGGCTGTCTGGGGATGGAGGAGGCTGTCTGGGGATGGAGGAGGCTGTCTGGGGATGGAGGAGGCTGTCTGGGGATGGAGGAGGCTGTCTGGGGATGGAGGAGGCTGTCAGGGGCAGGAGGAGGCTGTCTGGGGATGGAGGAGGCTGTCAGGGCATGGAGGAGGCTGTCAGGGGAAGGAGGACGCTGTCAGGGGAAGGAGGAGGCTGTCAGGGGCAAGAGGAGGCTGTCAGGGGCAAGAGGAGGCTGTCAGGGGCAAGAGGAGGCTGTCTGGGGATGGAGGAGGCTGTCTGGGGATGGAGGAGGCTGTCTGGGGATGGAGGAGGCTGTCTGGGGATGGAGGAGGCTGTCAGGGGCAGGAGCAGGCTGTCTGGGGATGGAGGAGGCTGTCTGGGGATGGAGGAGGCTGTCTGGGGATGGAGGAGGCTGTCTGGGGATGGAGGAGGCTGTCTGGGGATGGAGGAGGCTGTCAGGGGCAGGAGGAGGCTGTCTGGGGATGGAGGAGGCTGTCTGGGGATGGAGGAGGCTGTCAGGGGCAGGAGGAGGCTGTCTGGGGCAGGAGGAGGCTGTCTGGGGATGGAGGAGGCTGTCTGGGGATGGAGGAGGCTGTCGGGGGCAGGAGGAGGCTGTCATGGGCAGGAGGAGGCTGTCATGGGCAGGAGGAGGCTGTCGGGGCATGGAGGAGGCTGTCTGGGGATGGAGGAGGCTGTCAGCGGCTGGAGGAGGCTGTCAGACGCTACATATGGCAAATGCAAGGTAAACCCGATTCCCGTCCCACCTGTGGGACTCCGGTCCCTCTTGCGGGACGAAACTCGGGTTTACCTTGCATTTGTCATAAGTAGTGTCTCAGAGGCTGGAGAGGCTGTCAGGGGCAGGAGGAGGCTGTCAGGGGCAGGAGGAGGCTGTCTGGGGCAGGAGGAGGCTGTCTGGGGCAGGAGGAGGCTGTCAGGGGCAGGAGGAGGCTGTCTGGGGATGGAGGAGGCTGTCTGGGGATGGAGGAGGCTGTCTGGGGATGGAGGAGGCTGTCAGGGGAAGGAGGAGGCTGTCAGGGGCAGGAGGAGGCTGTCAGGGGCAGGAGGAGGCTGTCAGGGGCAGGAGGAGGCTGTCAGGGGATGGAGGAGGCTGTCTGGGGATGGAGGAGGCTGTCTGGGGATGGAGGAGGCTGTCTGGGGATGGAGGAGGCTGTCTGGGGATGGAGGAGGCTGTCTGGGGATGGAGGAGGCTGTCTGGGGATGGAGGAGGCTGTCAGGGGAAGGAGGAGGCTGTCAGGGGCAGGAGGAGGCTGTCAGGGGCAAGAGGAGGCTGTCTGGGGATGGAGGAGGCTGTCTGGGGATGGAGGAGGCTGTCTGGGGATGGAGGAGGCTGTCTGGGGATGGAGGAGGCTGTCTGGGGATGGAGGAGGCTGTCTGGGGATGGAGGAGGCTGTCTGGGGATGGAGGAGGCTGTCTGGGGATGGAGGAGGCTGTCTGGGGATGGAGGAGGCTGTCTGGGGATGGAGGAGGCTGTCAGGGGCAGGAGGAGGCTGTCAGGGGCAGGAGGAGGCTGTCATGGGCAGGAGGAGGCTGTCATGGGCAGGAGGAGGCTGTCATGGGCAGGAGGAGGCTGTCAGGGCATGGAGGAGGCTGTCTGGGCATGGAGGAGGCTGTCTGGGCATGGAGGAGGCTGTCTGGGCATGGAGGAGGCTGTCTGGGCATGGAGGAGGCTGTCTGGGCATGGAGGAGGCTGTCTGGGGATGGAGGAGGCTGTCTGGGGATGGAGGAGGCTGTCTGGGGATGGAGGAGGCTGTCTGGGGATGGAGGAGGCTGTCTGGGGATGGAGGAGGCTGTCAGGGGCAAGAGGAGGCTGTCAGGGGCAAGAGGAGGCTGTCAGGGGCAAGAGGAGGCTGTCAGGGGCAGGAGGAGGCTGTCAGGGGCAGGAGGAGGCTGTCAGGGGCAGGAGGAGGCTGTCTGGGGCAGGAGGAGGCTGTCTGGGGCAGGAGGAGGCTGTCTGGGGCAGGAGGAGGCTGTCTGGGGCAGGAGGAGGCTGTCTGGGGCAGGAGGAGGCTGTCTGGGGCAGGAGGAGGCTGTCTGGGGCAGGAGGAGGCTGTCAGGGGCAGGAGGAGGCTGTCAGGGGCAGGAGGAGGCTGTCAGGGGCAGGAGGAGGCTGTCAGGGGCAGGAGCAGGCTGTCAGGGGCAGGAGCAGGCTGTCTGGGGATGGAGGAGGCTGTCTGGGGCAGGAGGAGGCTGTCTGGGGCAGGAGGAGGCTGTCAGGGGCAGGAGCAGGCTGTCAGGGGCAGGAGGAGGCTGTCAGGGGCAGGAGGAGGCTGTCAGGGGCAGGAGGAGGCTGTCTGGGGCAGGAGGAGGCTGTCAGGGGAAGGAGGAGGCTGTCAGGGCATGGAGGAAGCTGTCAGGGGAAGGAGGAGGCTGTCAGGGGCAGGAGGAGGCTGTCAGGGGCAAGATGAGGCTGTCTGGGGCAGGAGGAGGCTCTCAGGGGCAAGAGGAGGCTGTATGGGGATGGAGGAGGCTGTCTGGGGATGGAGGAGGCTGTCTGGGGATGGAGGAGGCTGTCAGTGGCTGGAGGAGGCTGTCAGACGCTACATATGGCAAATGCAAGGTAAACCCGATTCCCGTCCCACCTGTGGGACTCCGGTCCCTCTTGCGGGACGAAACTCGGGTTTACCTTGCATTTGTCATAAGTAGTGTCTCAGAGGCTGGAGAGGGTGTCAGGGGCAGGAGGAGGCTGTCAGGGGCAGGAGGAGGCTGTCAGGGGCAGGAGGAGGCTGTCTGGGGATGGAGGAGGCTGTCAGGGGCAGGAGGAGGCTGTCTGGGGATGGAGGAGGCTGTCTGGGGATGGAGGAGGCTGTCTGGGGATGGAGGAGGCTGTCTGGGGATGGAGGAGGCTGTCTGGGGATGGAGGAGGCTGTCAGGGGAAGGAGGAGGCTGTCAGGGCATGGAGGAAGCTGTCAGGGGAAGGAGGAGGCTGTCTGGGGCAGGAGGAGGCTGTCAGGGGCAGGAGGAGGCTGTCTGGGGATGGAGGAGGCTGTCTGGGGATGGAGGAGGCTGTCTGGGGATGGAGGAGGCTGTCTGGGGATGGAGGAGGCTGTCAGTGGCTGGAGGAGGCTGTCAGGGGCAGGAGGAGGCTGTCAGGGGCAGGAGGAGGCTGTCAGGGGCAGGAGGAGGCTGTCAGGGGCAGGAGGAGGCTGTCAGGGGCAGGAGGAGGCTGTCAGGGGCAGGAGGAGGCTGTCTGGGGCAGGAGCAGGCTGTCAGGGGCAGGAGCAGGCTGTCAGGGGCAGGAGCAGGCTGTCTGGGGATGGATGAGGCTGTCTGGGGCAGGAGGAGGCTGTCTGGGGCAGGAGGAGGCTGTCAGGGGCAGGAGCAGGCTGTCAGGGGCAGGAGGAGGCTGTCAGGGGCAGGAGGAGGCTGTCAGGGGCAGGAGGAGGCTGTCAGGGGCAGGAGGAGGCTGTCTGGGGCAGGAGGAGGCTGTCAGGGGAAGGAGCAGGCTGTCAGGGGCAGGAGCAGGCTGTCAGGGGCAGGAGGAGGCTGTCTGGGGATGGAGGAGGCTGTCTGGGGATGGAGGAGGCTGTCTGGGGATGGAGGAGGCTGTCTGGGGATGGAGGAGGCTGTCTGGGGATGGAGGAGGCTGTCTGGGGATGGAGGAGGCTGTCTGGGGATGGAGGAGGCTGTCATGGGCAGGAGGAGGCTGTCAGGGCATGGAGGAAGCTGTCAGGGGAAGGAGGAGGCTGTCAGCGGCAGGAGGAGGCTGTCAGGGGCAAGATGAGGCTGTCTGGGGATGGAGGAGGCTGTCAGGGGCAGGAGGAGGCTGTCTGGGGATGGAGGAGGCTGTCTGGGGATGGAGGAGGCTGTCTGGGGATGGAGGAGGCTGTCTGGGGATGGAGGAGGCTGTCTGGGGATGGAGGAGGCTGTCTGGGGATGGAGGAGGCTGTCTGGGGATGGAGGAGGCTGTCAGGGGCAGGAGGAGGCTGTCAGGGGCAGGAGGAGGCTGTCATGGGCAGGAGGAGGCTGTCATGGGCAGGAGGAGGCTGTCATGGGCAGGAGGAGGCTGTCAGGGCATGGAGGAGGCTGTCTGGGCATGGAGGAGGCTGTCTGGGCATGGAGGAGGCTGTCTGGGCATGGAGGAGGCTGTCTGGGCATGGAGGAGGCTGTCTGGGCATGGAGGAGGCTGTCTGGGGCAGGAGGAGGCTGTCAGGGGCAGGAGGAGGCTGTCAGGGGCAGGAGGAGGCTGTCAGGGGCAGGAGGAGGCTGTCTGGGGATGGAGGAGGCTGTCTGGGGATGGAGGAGGCTGTCTGGGGATGGAGGAGGCTGTCTGGGGATGGAGGAGGCTGTCTGGGGATGGAGGAGGCTGTCAGGGGAAGGAGGAGGCTGTCAGGGGAAGGAGGAGGCTGTCAGGGGCAGGAGGAGGCTGTCAGGGGCAGGAGGAGGCTGTCAGGGGCAGGAGGAGGCTGTCAGGGGCAGGAGGAGGCTGTCTGGGGATGGAGGAGGCTGTCTGGGGATGGAGGAGGCTGTCTGGGGATGGAGGAGGCTGTCTGGGGATGGAGGAGGCTGTCTGGGGATGGAGGAGGCTGTCTGGGGATGGAGGAGGCTGTCTGGGGATGGAGGAGGCTGTCAGGGGAAGGAGGAGGCTGTCAGGGGCAAGAGGAGGCTGTCAGGGGCAAGAGGAGGCTGTCTGGGGATGGAGGAGGCTGTCTGGGGATGGAGGAGGCTGTCTGGGGATGGAGGAGGCTGTCTGGGGATGGAGGAGGCTGTCTGGGGATGGAGGAGGCTGTCTGGGGATGGAGGAGGCTGTCTGGGGATGGAGGAGGCTGTCTGGGGATGGAGGAGGCTGTCTGGGGATGGAGGAGGCTGTCTGGGGATGGAGGAGGCTGTCTGGGGATGGAGGAGGCTGTCTGGGGATGGAGGAGGCTGTCTGGGGATGGAGGAGGCTGTCTGGGGATGGAGGAGGCTGTCTGGGGATGGAGGAGGCTGTCTGGGGATGGAGGAGGCTGTCAGGGGCAGGAGGAGGCTGTCAGGGGCAGGAGGAGGCTGTCATGGGCAGGAGGAGGCTGTCATGGGCAGGAGGAGGCTGTCATGGGCAGGAGGAGGCTGTCATGGGCAGGAGGAGGCTGTCATGGGCAGGAGGAGGCTGTCAGGGCATGGAGGAGGCTGTCTGGGGATGGAGGAGGCTGTCTGGGGATGGAGGAGGCTGTCTGGGGATGGAGGAGGCTGTCTGGGGATGGAGGAGGCTGTCTGGGGATGGAGGAGGCTGTCAGGGGCAGGAGGAGGCTGTCAGGGGCAGGAGGAGGCTGTCATGGGCAGGAGGAGGCTGTCATGGGCAGGAGGAGGCTGTCATGGGCAGGAGGAGGCTGTCATGGGCAGGAGGAGGCTGTCATGGGCAGGAGGAGGCTGTCAGGGCATGGAGGAGGCTGTCAGGGCATGGAGGAGGCTGTCTGGGCATGGAGGAGGCTGTCTGGGCATGGAGGAGGCTGTCTGGGCATGGAGGAGGCTGTCTGGGCATGGAGGAGGCTGTCTGGGCATGGAGGAGGCTGTCTGGGCATGGAGGAGGCTGTCTGGGGCAGGAGGAGGCTGTCCGGGGATGGAGGAGGCTGTCCGGGGATGGAGGAGGCTGTCTGGGGATGGAGGAGGCTGTCTGGGGATGGAGGAGGCTGTCAGGGGCAAGAGGAGGCTGTCAGGGGCAAGAGGAGGCTGTCAGGGGCAAGAGGAGGATGTCAGGGGCAAGAGGAGGCTGTCAGGGGCAAGAGGAGGCTGTCTGGGGATGGAGGAGGCTGTCTGGGGATGGAGGAGGCTGTCTGGGGATGGAGGAGGCTGTCTGGGGATGGAGGAGGCTGTCTGGGGATGGAGGAGGCTGTCTGGGGATGGAGGAGGCTGTCTGGGGATGGAGGAGGCTGTCTGGGGATGGAGGAGGCTGTCTGGGGATGGAGGAGGCTGTCTGGGGATGGAGGAGGCTGTCTGGGGATGGAGGAGGCTGTCTGGGGATGGAGGAGGCTGTCTGGGGATGGAGGAGGCTGTCTGGGGATGGAGGAGGCTGTCTGGGGATGGAGGAGGCTGTCTGGGGATGGAGGAGGCTGTCTGGGGATGGAGGAGGCTGTCATGGGCAGGAGGAGGCTGTCAGGGCATGGAGGAAGCTGTCAGGGGAAGGAGGAGGCTGTCAGGGGCAGGAGGAGGCTGTCAGGGGCAAGATGAGGCTGTCTGGGGCAGGAGGAGGCTCTCAGAGGCAAGAGGAGGCTGTATGGGGATGGAGGAGGCTGTCTGGGGATGGAGGAGGCTGTCTGGGGATGGAGGAGGCTGTCAGTGGCTGGAGGAGGCTGTCAGACGCTACATATGGCAAATGCAAGGTAAACCCGATTCCCGTCCCACCTGTGGGACTCCGGTCCCTCTTGCGGGACGAAACTCGGGTTTACCTTGCATTTGTCATAAGTAGTGTCTCAGAGGCTGGAGAGGGTGTCAGGGGCAGGAGGAGGCTGTCAGGGGCAGGAGGAGGCTGTCAGGGGCAGGAGGAGGCTGTCAGGGGCAGGAGGAGGCTGTCAGGGGCAGGAGGAGGCTGTCTGGGGCAGGAGGAGGCTGTCTGGGGCAGGAGGAGGCTGTCTGGGGCAGGAGGAGGCTGTCAGGGGCAGGAGGAGGCTGTCAGGGGCAGGAGGAGGCTGTCAGGGGCAGGAGGAGGCTGTCAGGGGCAGGAGCAGGCTGTCAGGGGCAGGAGCAGGCTGTCAGGGGCAGGAGGAGGCTGTCAGGGGCAGGATGAGGCTGTCTGGGGCAGGAGGAGGCTGTCAGGGGAAGGAGGAGGCTGTCAGGGCATGGAGGAAGCTGTCAGGGGAAGGAGGAGGCTGTCAGGGGCAGGAGGAGGCTGTCAGGGGCAAGATGAGGCTGTCTGGGGCAGGAGGAGGCTCTCAGAGGCAAGAGGAGGCTGTATGGGGATGGAGGAGGCTGTCTGGGGATGGAGGAGGCTGTCTGGGGATGGAGGAGGCTGTCAGCGGCTGGAGGAGGCTGTCAGGGGCAGGAGGAGGCTGTCAGGGGCAGGAGGAGGCTGTCAGGGGCAGGAGGAGGCTGTCAGGGGCAGGAGGATGCTGTCAGGGGCAGGAGGAGGCTGTCAGGGGCAGGAGGAGGCTGTCAGGGGCAGGAGGAGGCTGTCAGGGGCAGGAGCAGGCTGTCAGGGGCAGGAGGAGGCTGTCAGGGGCAGGAGGAGGCTGTCAGGGGCAGGAGGAGGCTGTCTGGGGCAGGAGGAGGCTGTCAGGGGCAGGAGCAGGCTGTCAGGGGCAGGAGCAGGCTGTCTGGGGATGGACGAGGCTTTCTGGGGCAGGAGGAGGCTGTCTGGGGCAGGAGGAGGCTGTCAGGGGCAGGAGCAGGCTGTCAGGGGCAGGAGGAGGCTGTCAGGGGCAGGAGGAGGCTGTCAGGGGCAGGAGGAGGCTGTCAGGGGCAGGAGGAGGCTGTCTGGGGCAGGAGGAGGCTGTCAGGGGAAGGAGCAGGCTGTCAGGGGCAGGAGGAGGCTGTCTGGGGATGGAGGAGGCTGTCTGGGGATGGAGGAGGCTGTCTGGGGATGGAGGAGGCTGTCTGGGGATGGAGGAGGCTGTCAGGGGAAGGAGGAGGCTGTCTGGGGATGGAGGAGGCTGTCAGGGGCAGGAGGAGGCTGTCAGGGGCAGGAGGAGGCTGTCAGGGGCAGGAGGAGGCTGTCAGGGGCAGGAGCAGGCTGTCAGGGGCAGGAGGAGGCTGTCAGGGGCAGGAGGAGGCTGTCAGGGGCAGGAGGAGGCTGTCTGGGGCAGGAGGAGGCTGTCAGGGGCAGGAGCAGGCTGTCAGGGGCAGGAGCAGGCTGTCTGGGGATGGACGAGGCTGTCTGGGGCAGGAGGAGGCTGTCTGGGGATGGAGGAGGCTGTCTGGGGATGGAGGAGGCTGTCTGGGGATGGAGGAGGCTGTCTGGGGATGGAGGAGGCTGTCTGGGGATGGAGGAGGCTGTCTGGGGATGGAGGAGGCTGTCTGGGGATGGAGGAGGCTGTCTGGGGATGGAGGAGGCTGTCATGGGCAGGAGGAGGCTGTCATGGGCAGGAGGAGGCTGTCAGGGCATGGAGGAAGCTGTCAGGGGAAGGAGGAGGCTGTCAGGGGCAGGAGGAGGCTGTCAGGGGCAAGATGAGGCTGTCTGGGGCAGGAGGAGGCTCTCAGGGGCAAAAGGAGGCTGTATGGGGATGGAGGAGGCTGTCTGGGGATGGAGGAGGCTGTCTGGGGATGGAGGAGGCTGTCAGTGGCTGGAGGAGGCTGTCAGACGCTACATATGGCAAATGCAAGGTAAACCCGATTCCCGTCCCACCTGTGGGACTCCGGTCCCTCTTGCGGGACGAAACTCGGGTTTACCTTGCATTTGTCATAAGTAGTGTCTCAGAGGCTGGAGAGGGTGTCAGGGGCAGGAGGAGGCTGTCAGGGGCAGGAGGAGGCTGTCAGGGGCAGGAGGAGGCTGTCAGGGGCAGGAGCAGGCTGTCAGGGGCAGGAGGAGGCTGTCAGGGGCAGGAGGAGGCTGTCTGGGGATGGAGGAGGCTGTCAGGGGCAGGAGGAGGCTGTCAGGGGCAGGAGGAAGCTGTCAGGGGAAGGAGGAGGCTGTCAGGGCATGGAGGAAGCTGTCAGGGGAAGGAGGAGGCTGTCAGGGGCAGGAGGAGGCTGTCAGGGGCAAGATAAGGCTGTCTGGGGCAGGAGGAGGCTGTATGGGGATGGAGGAGGCTGTCTGGGGATGGAGGAGGCTGTCTGGGGATGGAGGAGGCTGTCAGTGGCTGGAGGAGGCTTTCAGGGGCAGGAGGAGGCTGTCAGGGGCAGGAGGAGGCTGTCAGGGGCAGGAGGAGGCTGTCAGGGGCAGGAGGATGCTGTCAGGGGCAGGAGGAGGCTGTCAGGGGCAGGAGGAGGCTGTCAGGGGCAGGAGGAGGCTGTCAGGGGCAGGAGCAGGCTGTCAGGGGCAGGAGGAGGCTGTCAGGGGCAGGAGGAGGCTGTCAGGGGCAGGAGGAGGCTGTCTGGGGCAGGAGGAGGCTGTCAGGGGCAGGAGCAGGCTGTCAGGGGCAGGAGCAGGCTGTCTGGGGATGGACGAGGCTGTCTGGGGCAGGAGGAGGCTGTCTGGGGATGGAGGAGGCTGTCAGGGGCAGGAGGAGGCTGTCAGGGGCAGGAGCAGGCTGTCAGGGGCAGGAGGAGGCTGTCAGGGGCAGGAGGAGGCTGTCAGGGGCAGGAGGAGGCTGTCTGGGGCAGGAGGAGGCTGTCAGGGGAAGGAGCAGGCTGTCAGGGGCAGGAGGAGGCTGTCTGGGGATGGAGGAGGCTGTCTGGGGATGGAGGAGGCTGTCTGGGGATGGAGGAGGCTGTCTGGG
The DNA here is from genome assembly GCF_051348905.1 of Ranitomeya variabilis. Classification (NCBI taxonomy): domain Eukaryota; kingdom Metazoa; phylum Chordata; class Amphibia; order Anura; family Dendrobatidae; genus Ranitomeya; species Ranitomeya variabilis. The sequence continues at coordinate 182,941,734 of NC_135238.1, forward strand.
GATGGAGGAGGCTGTCTGGGGATGGAGGAGGCTGTCTGGGGATGGAGGAGGCTGTCTGGGGATGGAGGAGGCTGTCTCGGGATGGAGGAGGCTGTCTCGGGATGGAGGAGGCTGTCTGGGGATGGAGGAGGCTGTCTGGGGATGGAGGAGGCTGTCTGGGGATGGAGGAGGCTGTCAGGGGAAGGAGGAGGCTGTCAGGGGCAGGAGGAGGCTGTCAGGGGCAAGAGGAGGCTGTCTGGGGATGGAGGAGGCTGTCTGGGGATGGAGGAGGCTGTCTGGGGATGGAGGAGGCTGTCTGGGGATGGAGGAGGCTGTCTGGGGATGGATGAGGCTGTCTGGGGATGGAGGAGGCTGTCTGGGGATGGAGGAGGCTGTCAGGGGAAGGAGGAGGCTGTCTGGGGATGGAGGAGGCTGTCTGGGGATGGAGGAGGCTGTCAGGGGCAAGAGGAGGCTGTCAGGGGCAAGAGGAGGCTGTCAGGGGCAAGAGGAGGCTGTCAGGGGCAAGAGGAGGCTGTCAGGGGCAAGAGGAGGCTGTCTGGGGATGGAGGAGGCTGTCTGGGGATGGAGGAGGCTGTCTGGGGATGGAGGAGGCTGTCTGGGGATGGAGGAGGCTGTCTGGGGATGGAGGAGGCTGTCTGGGGATGGAGGAGGCTGTCTGGGGATGGAGGAGGCTGTCTGGGGATGGAGGAGGCTGTCTGGGGATGGAGGAGGCTGTCTGGGGATGGAGGAGGCTGTCTGGGGATGGAGGAGGCTGTCTGGGGATGGAGGAGGCTGTCATGGGCAGGAGGAGGCTGTCATGGGCAGGAGGAGGCTGTCAGGGCATGGAGGAAGCTGTCAGGGGAAGGAGGAGGCTGTCAGCGGCAGGAGGAGGCTGTCAGGGGCAAGATGAGGCTGTCTGGGGCAGGAGGAGGCTCTCAGGGGCAAGAGGAGGCTGTATGGGGATGGAGGAGGCTGTCTGGGGATGGAGGAGGCTGTCTGGGGATGGAGGAGGCTGTCAGTGGCTGGAGGAGGCTGTCAGACGCTACATATGGCAAATGCAAGGTAAACCCGATTCCCGTCCCACCTGTGGGACTCCGGTCCCTCTTGCGGGACGAAACTCGGGTTTACCTTGCATTTGTCATAAGTAGTGTCTCAGAGGCTGGAGAGGGTGTCAGGGGCAGGAGGAGGCTGTCAGGGGCAGGAGGAGGCTGTCAGGGGCAGGAGGAGGCTGTCAGGGGCAGGAGGAGGCTGTCAGGGGCAGGAGGAGGCTGTCAGGGGCAGGAGGAGGCTGTCTGGGGCAGGAGGAGGCTGTCTGGGGCAGGAGGAGGCTGTCTGGGGCAGGAGGAGGCTGTCAGGGGCAGGAGGAGGCTGTCAGGGGCAGGAGGAGGCTGTCAGGGGCAGGAGGAGGCTGTCAGGGGCAGGAGCAGGCTGTCAGGGGCAGAAGCAGGCTGTCTGGGGATGGAGGAGGCTGTCTGGGGCAGGAGGAGGCTGTCTGGGGCAGGAGGAGGCTGTCAGGGGCAGGAGCAGGCTGTCAGGGGCAGGAGGAGGCTGTCAGGGGCAGGAGGAGGCTGTCTGGGGCAGGAGGAGGCTGTCTGGGGCAGGAGGAGACTGTCAGGGGAAGGAGCAGGCTGTCAGGGGCAGGAGCAGGCTGTCAGGGGCAGGAGGAGGCTGTCAGGGGCAGGAGGAGGCTGTCTGGGGATGGAGGAGGCTGTCAGGGGCAGGAGGAGGCTGTCAGGGGCAAGAGGAGGCTCTCAGGGGCAAGAGGAGGCTGTCTGGGGATGGAGGAGGCTGTCTGGGGATGGAGGAGGCTGTCTGGGGATGGAGGAGGCTGTCTGGGGATGGAGGAGGCTGTCTGGGGATGGAGGAGGCTGTCTGGGGATGGAGGAGGCTGTCTGGGGATGGAGGAGGCTGTCTGGGGATGGAGGAGGCTGTCTGGGGATGAAGGAGGCTGTCTGGGGATGGAGGAGGCTGTCGGGGGCAGGAGGAGGCTGTCATGGGCAGGAGGAGGCTGTCAGACGCTACATATGGCAAATGCAAGGTAAACCCGATTCCCGTCCCACCTGTGGGACTCCGGTCCCTCTTGCGGGACGAAACTCGGGTTTACCTTGCATTTGTCATAAGTAGTGTCTCAGAGGCTGGAGAGGGTGTCAGGGGCAGGAGGAGGCTGTCAGGGGCAGGAGGAGGCTGTCTGGGGATGGAGGAGGCTGTCAGGGGCAGGAGGAGGCTGTCAGGGGCAGGAGGAAGCTGTCAGGGGAAGGAGGAGGCTGTCAGGGCATGGAGGAAGCTGTCAGGGGAAGGAGGAGGCTGTCAGGGGCAGGAGGAGGCTGTCAGGGGCAAGATAAGGCTGTCTGGGGCAGGAGGAGGCTGTATGGGGATGGAGGAGGCTGTCTGGGGATGGAGGAGGCTGTCTGGGGATGGAGGAGGCTGTCAGTGGCTGGAGGAGGCTTTCAGGGGCAGGAGGAGGCTGTCAGGGGCAGGAGGAGGCTGTCAGGGGCAGGAGGAGGCTGTCAGGGGCAGGAGGAGGCTGTCAGGGGCAGGAGGATGCTGTCAGGGGCAGGAGGAGGCTGTCAGGGGCAGGAGGAGGCTGTCAGGGGCAGGAGCAGGCTGTCAGGGGCAGGAGGAGGCTGTCAGGGGCAGGAGGAGGCTGTCAGGGGCAGGAGGAGGCTGTCAGGGGCAGGAGGAGGCTGTCTGGGGCAGGAGGAGGCTGTCAGGGGGAGGAGCAGGCTGTCAGGGGCAGGAGCAGGCTGTCTGGGGATGGACGAGGCTGTCTGGGGCAGGAGGAGGCTGTCTGGGGCAGGAGGAGGCTGTCAGGGGCAGGAGGAGGCTGTCAGGGGCAGGAGCAGGCTGTCAGGGGCAGGAGGAGGCTGTCAGGGGCAGGAGGAGGCTGTCAGGGGAAGGAGCAGGCTGTCAGGGGCAGGAGGAGGCTGTCAGGGGAAGGAGCAGGCTGTCAGGGGCAGGAGGAGGCTGTCTGGGGATGGAGGAGGCTGTCTGGGGATGGAGGAGGCTGTCTGGGGATGGAGGAGGCTGTCTGGGGATGGAGGAGGCTGTCTGGGGCAGGAGGAGGCTGTCATGGGCAGGAGGAGGCTGTCAGGGCATGGAGGAGGCTGTCAGGGGCAGGAGGAGGCTGTCAGGGGCAGGAGGAGGCTGTCAGGGGCAGGAGGAGGCTGTCTGGGGCAGGAGGAGGCTGTCTGGGGATGGAGGAGGCTGTCTGGGGATGGAGGAGGCTGTCTGGGGATGGAGGAGGCTGTCTGGGGATGGAGGAGGCTGTCTCGGGATGGAGGAGGCTGTCTCGGGATGGAGGAGGCTGTCTGGGGATGGAGGAGGCTGTCTGGGGATGGAGGAGGCTGTCTGGGGATGGAGGAGGCTGTCAGGGGAAGGAGGAGGCTGTCAGGGGCAGGAGGAGGCTGTCAGGGGCAAGAGGAGGCTGTCTGGGGATGGAGGAGGCTGTCTGGGGATGGAGGAGGCTGTCTGGGGATGGAGGAGGCTGTCTGGGGATGGAGGAGGCTGTCTGGGGATGGAGGAGGCTGTCTGGGGATGGAGGAGGCTGTCTGGGGATGGAGGAGGCTGTCTGGGGATGGAGGAGGCTGTCTGGGGATGGAGGAGGCTGTCATGGGCAGGAGGAGGCTGTCATGGGCAGGAGGAGGCTGTCAGGGCATGGAGGAAGCTGTCAGGGGAAGGAGGAGGCTGTCAGCGGCAGGAGGAGGCTGTCAGGGGCAAGATGAGGCTGTCTGGGGCAGGAGGAGGCTCTCAGGGGCAAGAGGAGGCTGTATGGGGATGGAGGAGGCTGTCTGGGGATGGAGGAGGCTGTCTGGGGATGGAGGAGGCTGTCAGTGGCTGGAGGAGGCTGTCAGACGCTACATATGGCAAATGCAAGGTAAACCCGATTCCCGTCCCACCTGTGGGACTCCGGTCCCTCTTGCGGGACGAAACTCGGGTTTACCTTGCATTTGTCATAAGTAGTGTCTCAGAGGCTGGAGAGGGTGTCAGGGGCAGGAGGAGGCTGTCAGGGGCAGGAGGAGGCTGTCAGGGGCAGGAGGAGGCTGTCAGGGGCAGGAGGAGGCTGTCAGGGGCAGGAGGAGGCTGTCAGGGGCAGGAGGAGGCTGTCTGGGGCAGGAGGAGGCTGTCAGGGGCAGGAGGAGGCTGTCAGGGGCAGGAGGAGGCTGTCAGGGGCAGGAGGAGGCTGTCAGGGGCAGGAGGAGGCTGTCAGGGGCAGGAGCAGGCTGTCAGGGGCAGAAGCAGGCTGTCTGGGGATGGAGGAGGCTGTCTGGGGCAGGAGGAGGCTGTCTGGGGCAGGAGGAGGCTGTCAGGGGCAGGAGCAGGCTGTCAGGGGCAGGAGCAGGCTGTCAGGGGCAGGAGGAGGCTGTCAGGGGCAGGAGGAGGCTGTCTGGGGATGGAGGAGGCTGTCAGGGGCAGGAGGAGGCTGTCAGGGGCAAGAGGAGGCTCTCAGGGGCAAGAGGAGGCTGTCTGGGGATGGAGGAGGCTGTCTGGGGATGGAGGAGGCTGTCTGGGGATGGAGGAGGCTGTCTGGGGATGGAGGAGGCTGTCTGGGGATGGAGGAGGCTGTCTGGGGATGGAGGAGGCTGTCTGGGGATGGAGGAGGCTGTCTGGGGATGGAGGAGGCTGTCTGGGGATGGAGGAGGCTGTCTGGGGATGGAGGAGGCTGTCTGGGGATGGAGGAGGCTGTCTGGGGATGGAGGAGGCTGTCTGGGGATGGAGGAGGCTGTCTGGGGATGAAGGAGGCTGTCTGGGGATGGAGGAGGCTGTCGGGGGCAGGAGGAGGCTGTCATGGGCAGGAGGAGGCTGTCAGACGCTACATATGGCAAATGCAAGGTAAACCCGATTCCCGTCCCACCTGTGGGACTCCGGTCCCTCTTGCGGGACGAAACTCGGGTTTACCTTGCATTTGTCATAAGTAGTGTCTCAGAGGCTGGAGAGGGTGTCAGGGGCAGGAGGAGGCTGTCAGGGGCAGGAGGAGGCTGTCAGGGGCAGGAGGAGGCTGTCAGGGGCAGGAGGAGGCTGTCAGGGGCAGGAGGAGGCTGTCAGGGGCAGGAGGAGGCTGTCAGGGGCAGGAGGAGGCTGTCAGGGGCAGGAGGAGGCTGTCAGGGGCAGGAGGAGGCTGTCAGGGGCAGGAGGAGGCTGTCAGGGGCAGGAGGAGGCTGTCAGGGGCAGGAGGAGGCTGTCAGGGGCAGGAGGAGGCTGTCAGGGGCAGGAGGAGGCTGTCAGGGGCAGGAGGAGGCTGTCAGGGGCAGGAGGAGGCTGTCTGGGGCAGGAGGAGGCTGTCAGGGGCAGGAGGAGGCTGTCAGGGGCAGGAGGAGGCTGTCAGGGGCAGGAGGAGGCTGTCAGGGGCAGGAGGAGGCTGTCAGGGGCAGGAGGAGGCTGTCAGGGGCAGGAGGAGGCTGTCAGGGGCAGGAGGAGGCTGTCAAGGGCAGGAGGAGGCTGTCAAGGGCAGGAGGAGGCTGTCAAGGGCAGGAGGAGGCTGTCATGGGCAGGAGGAGGCTGTCAGGGCATGGAGGAGGCTGTCAGGGGCAGGAGGAGGCTGTCAGGGGCAGGAGGAGGCTGTCAGGGGCAGGAGGAGGCTGTCAGGGGCAGGAGGAGGCTGTCAGGGGCAGGATGAGGCTGTCATGGGCAGGAGGAGGCTGTCAAGGGCAGGAGGAGGCTGTCATGGGCAGGAGGAGGCTGTCAAGGGCAGGAGGAGGCTGTCAAGGGCAGGAGGAGGCTGTCATGGGCAGGAGGAGGCTGTCAGGGCATGGAGGAGGCTGTCAGAGGAAGGAGGAGGCTGTCAGGGGCAGGAGGAGGCTGTCAGGGGCAAGAGGAGGCTGTCAGGGGCAGGAGGAGGCTCTCAGGGGCAAGAGGAGGCTGTCTGGGGATGGAGGAGGCTGTCTGGGGATGGAGGAGGCTGTCAGGGGCAAGAGGAGGCTGTCAGGGGCAGGAGGAGGCTCTCAGGGGCAAGAGGAGGCTGTCTGGGGATGGAGGAGGCTGTCTGGGGATGGAGGAGGCTGTCTGGGGATGGAGGAGGCTGTCAGGGGCAGGAGGAGGCTGTCTGTGGCAAGAGGAGGCTCTCAGGGGCAAGAGGAGGCTGTCTGGGGATGGAGGAGGCTGTCTGGGGATGGAGGAGGCTGCCTGGGGATGGAGGAGGCTGCCTGGGGATGGAGGAGGCTGCCGGGGGATGGAGGAGGCTGCCTGTGGATGGAGGAGGCTGCCTGGGGATGGAGGAGGGTGCCAGGGGATGGAGGAGGCTGTCTGGGGATGGAGGAGGCTGCCTGGGGATGGAGGAGGCTGCCTGGGGATGGAGGAGGCTGCCTGGGGATGGAGGAGGCTGCCTGGGGATGGAGGAGGGTGTCAGGGGCTGGAGGAGGGTCTCAAGGGCTGGAGGAGGGTCACTGAGGGCCTGGGGTGGCAAAGCTTGTGGCGTGCTGCAGGAGCCAATAAAGGGGGCAGAGTGAGTATGTGGGCCTGGTATGGTGCTGTAGAGGCTGTGTGGCACTGACGGGAAGCTGGCCCAGAGTGGCAGAGAATGCTGGCCCAGAGTGGCAGAGAATGCTGGCCCAGAGTGGCTGGGGATGCTGGCCCAGAGTAGCAGGGGATGCAGACCCTGGGTGCCAGAGAATGCAGACCCTGGGTGCCAGAGAATGCAGACCCTGGGTGCCAGAGAATGCAGACCCTGGGTGCCACAGAATGCAGACCCTGGGTGCCACAGAATGCAGACCCTGGGTGCCACAGAATGCAGACCCTGGGTGCCACAGAATGCAGACCCTGGGTGCCACAGAATGCAGACCCTGGGTGCCACAGAATGCAGACCCTGGGTGCCACAGAATGCAGACCCTGGGTGCCACAGAATGCAGACCCTGGGTGCCACAGAATGCAGACCCTGGGTGCCACAGAATGCAGACCCTGGGTGCCACAGAATGCAGACCCTGGGTGCCACAGAATGCAGACCCTGGGTGCCACAGAATGCAGACCCTGGGTGCCACAGAATGCAGACCCTGGGTGCCACAGAATGCAGACCCTGGGTGCCACAGAATGCAGACCCTGGGTGCCACAGAATGCAGACCCTGGGTGCCACAGAATGCAGACCCTGGGTGCCACAGAATGCAGACCCTAGGTGCCACAGAATGCAGACCCTGGGTGCCACAGAATGCAGACCCTGGGTGCCACAGAATGCAGACCCTGGGTGCCACAGAATGCAGACCCTGGGTGCCACAGAATGCAGACCCTGGGTGCCACAGAATGCAGACCCTGGGTGCCACAGAATGCAGACCCTGGGTGCCACAGAATGCAGACCCTGGGTGCCACAGAATGCAGACCCTGGGTGCCACAGAATGCAGACCCTGGGTGCCACAGAATGCAGACCCTGGGTGCCACAGAATGCAGACCCTGGGTGCCACAGAATGCAGACCCTGGGTGCCACAGAATGCAGACCCTGGGTGCCACAGAATGCAGACCCTGGGTGCCACAGAATGCAGACCCTGGGTGCCACAGAATGCAGACCCTGGGTGCCACAGAATGCAGACCCTGGGTGCCACAGAATGCAGACCCTGGGTGCCACAGAAGGCAGACCCTGGGTGCCACAGAAGGCAGACCCTGGGTGCCACAGAAGGCAGACCCTGGGTGCCACAGAAGGCAGACCCTGGGTGCCACAGAAGGCAGACCCTGGGTGCCAGAGAAGGCAGACCCTGGGTGCCAGAGAAGGCAGACCCTGGGTGCCAGAGAACGCAGACCCTGGGTGCCAGAGAACGCAGACCCTGGGTGCCAGAGAACGCAGACCCTGGGTGCCAGAGAACGCAGACCCTGGGTGCCAGAGAACGCAGACCCTGGGTGCCAGAGAACGCAGACCCTGGGTGGCAGAGAACGCAGACCCTGGGTGGCAGAGAACGCAGACCCTGGGTGGCAGAGAACGCAGACCCTGGGTGCCAGAGTACGCAGACCCTGGGTGCCAGAGAACGCAGACCCTGGGTGGCAGAGAACGCAGACCCTGGGAGGCAGAGAACGCAGACCCTGGGTGGCAGAGAACGCAGACCCAGGGTGGCAGAGAACGCAGACCCTGGGTGGCAGAGAACGCAGACCCTGGGTGCCAGAGTACGCAGACCCTGGGTGCCAGAGAACGCAGACCCTGGGTGGCAGAGAACGCAGACCCTGGGAGGCAGAGAACGCAGACCCTGGGTGGCAGAGAACGCAGACCCTGGGAGGCAGAGAACGCAGACCCTGGGTGGCAGAGAACGCAGACCCTGGGTGGCAGAGAACGCAGACCCTGGGTGGCAGAGAACGCTGACCCTGGGTGGCAGAGAACGCTGACTCTGGGTGGCAGAGAACGCTGACTCTGGGTGGCAGAGAACGCTGACTCTGGGTGGCAGAGAACGCTGACCCTGGGTGGCAGAGAACGCTGACCCTGGGCAGCAGAGAACGCTGACCCTGGGCAGCAGAGAACGCTGACTCTGGGTGGCAGAGAATGCTGGCTCTGAGGGGCTGTGAATATTGGCTCTGAGGGGCTGTGGATTGGTGTAGAGGGGCTGTGTGGTGATGTAGAGGCCTACAGAGCCACACAGCCCCCTGGTGTGACTTCCCGAGTGCCATGACAGCTGACTGTATATACATGTATACACATACATGTATGTACATGTGCCATGACCAATCCTTAGACCATACATACATGGATTGTCACTTACCCAAACCGAGGATGAAGAGGCTTAGCTGCTCCACATGATGATGATGGAGGCCGGAGAGCAGTGTTCCTCCATAGCGATGTCGTTCATTAAGGAAACTTGGTGTCCTTGTCCCGCCAGTTCTTGAGCCAATGTCCACGATGCCTTGTTACCTATTGGAAAAAAAAAAAGGGAAAAAAAGGAAATTATTGAATTTTGACATTATTTTTATTCTAAGCCCTATTATTTCTACTGGTACATTAACCCCTTGTTCCACGAGCGTATATTCCCAGCAGACACACAGCGAGCGGGCGACTGTCCCAAGTGTTACCTACTGAGAGACAGGGAAAGAAAGAACAATAATTAATAAGGGAAATATTGCATTCATAATTAGTGTTCACAGCAAAGTGACTGAGCTCAGCTCCCCCTAACCCTCCCCTACCCCACAGGGAACGCCTGTACCCCGCCATGCCCCCCACAGCTGACCCTATACATTGTCCTCACCTCCCCCTGCAGGGACCCAGCCTCCCCGCAGTGCCCCCCACAGCTGACCCCATACACTCTGCTCAGCTCACCGTCCCCATCCAGGGACAGCCTGTCTCCCCCACAGTGCCCCCCCATACACTGTGCTCAGCTCACTGTCCCCCTCCAGGGATAGTCTGTCTCCCCCGCAGTGTTCCCCCATACACGGAGGAGGGTGTCAGTGGCTGGAGGAGGGTGTCAGTGGCTGGAGGAGGGTGTCAGTGGCTGGAGGAGGGTGTCAGTGGCTGGAGGAGGGTGTCAGTGGCTGGAGGAGGGTGTCAGTGGCTGGAGGAGGGTGTCAGTGGCTGGAGGAGGGTGTCAGTGGCTGGAGGAGGGTGTCAGTGGCTGGAGGAGGGTGTCAGTGGCTGGAGGAGGGTGTCAGTGGCTGGAGGAGGGTGTCAGTGGCTGGAGGAGGGTGTCAGTGGCTGGAGGAGGGTGTCAGTGGCTGGAGGAGGGTGTCAGTGGCTGGAGGAGGGTGTCAGTGGCTGGAGGAGGGTGTCAGTGGCTGGAGGAGGGTGTCAGTGGCTGGAGGAGGGTGTCAGTGGCTGGAGGAGGGTGTCAGTGGCTGGAGGAGGGTGTCAGTGGCTGGAGGAGGGTGTCAGTGGCTGGAGGAGGGTGTCAGTGGCTGGAGGAGGGTGTCAGGGGATGGAGGAGGGTGTCAGGGGATGGAGGAGGGTGTCAGGGGATGGAGGAGGGTGTCTGGGGATGGAGGAGGGTGTCTGGGGATGGAGGAGGGTGTCTGGGGATGGAGGAGGGTGTCTGGGGATGGAGGAGGCTGTAAGGGGATGGAGGAGGCTGTAAGGGGATGGAGGAGGCTGTCTGGGGATGGAGGAGGCTGTAAGGGGATGGAGGAGGGTCTCAAGGGCTGGAGGAGGGTCACTGAGGGCCTGGGGTGGCAGAGCTTGTGGCGTGCTGCAGGAGCCAATAAAGGGGGCAGAGTGAGTATGTGGGCCTGGTATGGTGCTGTAGAGGCTGTGTGGCACTGACGGGAAGCTGGCCCAGAGTGCCAGAGAATGCAGACCCTGGGTGCCAGAGAATGCAGACCCTGGGTGCCAGAGAATGCAGACCCTGGGTGCCAGAGAATGCAGACCCTGGGTGCCAGAGAATGCAGACCCTGGGTGCCAGAGAATGCAGACCCTGGGTGCCAGAGAATGCAGACCCTGGGTGCCAGAGAATGCAGACCCTGGGTGCCACAGAATGCAGACCCTGGGTGCCACAGAATGCAGACCCTGGGTGCCACAGAATGCAGACCCTGGGTGCCACAGAATGCAGACCCTGGGTGCCACAGAATGCAGACCCTGGGTGCCACAGAATGCAGACCCTGGGTGCCAGAGAATGCAGACCCTGAGTGCCACAGAATGCAGACCCTGGGTGCCACAGAATGCAGACCCTGGGTGCCACAGAACGCAGACCCTGGGTGCCACAGAACGCAGACCCTGGGTGGCAGAGAACGCTGACTCTGGGTGGCAGAGAAAGCTGACTCTGGGTGGCAGAGAATGCTGGCTCTGAGGGGCTGTGGATTGGTGTAGAGGGGCTGTGTGGTGATGTAGAGGCCTACAGAGCCACACAGCCCCCTGGTGTGACTTCCCGAGTGCCATGACAGCTGACTGTATATACATGTATACACATACATGTATGTACATGTGCCATGACCGCTCCTTAGACCATACATACATGGATTGTCACTTACCCAAACCGAGGATGAAGAGGCTTAGCTGCTCCACATGATGATGGAGGCCGGAGAGCAGTGTTCCTCCATAGCGATGTCACCCGTTAGGGAAACTTGGTGTCCTTGTCCCGCCAGTTCTTGAGCCAGTGTCCACGATGCCTTGTTACCTATTTGAAAAAAAAAAGGAAATTATTGAATTTTTAAATAATTTTTATTCTAAGCCCTATAAATTCTACTGGTACATTAACCCCTTCTTCCATGAGCGTATATTCCCAGCAGACACATAGCAAGCGGGCGACTGTCCCAAGAGCTTCCTGTGGGTGACGCTCTGTTACCTACTGAGAGACAGGGAAATAAAAAATAATAATTAATAAGGGAAATATTGTATTTTATAATTAGTGTTCATAGCAGTAACAACACAGCCCTCCTAACCCTCCCCTGACCCCACAGGGACTGCCTGTACCCCCGCCATGCCCCTCACAGTTGACCCCATATGCTGAGCTCTGCTCCCCCTCCCCCTTCCCCTCCAGAAACAGCCTGTGGGAGGCCGTGAGAGCCTATCATCGGTGGGAGGCCGTGAGAGCCTATCATCGGTCGGAGGCCGTGAGAGCCTATCATCGGTCGGAGGCCGTGAGAGCCTATCATCGGTCGGAGGCCGTGAGAGCCTATCATCGGTGGGAGGCCGTGAGAGCCTATCATCGGTGGGAGGCCGTGAGAGCCTATCATCGGTGGGAGGCCGTGAGAGCCTATCATCGGTGGGAGGCCGTGAGAGCCTATCATCGGTGGGAGGCCGTGAGAGCCTATCATCGGTGGGAGGCCGTGAGAGCCTATCATCGGTGGGAGGCCGTGAGAGCCTATCATCGGTGGGAGGCCGTGAGAGCCTATCATCGGTGGGAGGCCGTGAGAGCCTGTCATCGGTGGGAGGCCGTGAGAGCCTGTCATCGGTGGGAGGCCGTGAAAGCCTGTCATCGGTGGGAGGCCGTGAGAGCCTGTCATCGGTGGGAGGCCGTGAGAGCCTGTCATCGGTGGGAGGCCGTGAGAGCCTGTCATCGGTGGGAGGCCGTGAGAGCCTGTCATCGGTGGGAGGCCGTGAGAGCCTGTCATCGGTGGGAGGCCGTGAGAGCCTGTCATCGGTGGGAGGCCGTGAGAGCCTGTCATCGGTGGGAGGCCGTGAGAGCCTGTCATCGGTGGGAGGCCGTGAGAGCCTGTCATCGGTGGGAGGCCGTGAGAGCCTGTCATCGGTGGGAGGCCGTGAGAGCCTGTCATCGGTGGGAGGCCGTGAGAGCCTGTCATCGGTGGGAGGCCGTGAGAGCCTGTCATCGGTGGGAGGCCGTGAGAGCCTATCATCGGTGGGAGGCCGTGAGAGCCTATCATCGGTGGGAGGCCGTGAGAGCCTATCATCGGTGGGAGGCCGTGAGAGCCTATCATCGGTGGGAGGCCGTGAGAGCCTATCATCGGTGGGAGGCCGTGAGAGCCTGTCATCGGTGGGAGGCCGTGAGAGCCTGTCATCGGTGGGAGGCCGTGAGAGCCTGTCATCGGTGGGAGGCCGTGAGAGCCTGTCATCGGTGGGAGGCCGTGAGAGCCTGTCATCGGTCGGAGGCCGTGAGAGCCTGTCATCGGTCGGAGGCCGTGAGAGCCTGTCATCGGTCGGAGGCCGTGAGAGCCTGTCATCGGTCGGAGGCCGTGAGAGCCTATTGGAGGCCGTGAGCGCCAGTCGGAGGCTGTGGGAGGCCGTGAGCGCCGGTTGGAGGCCGTGAGAGCCTATCATCGGTGGGAGGCCGTGAGAGCCTATCATCGGTGGGAGGCCGTGAGAGCCTATCATCGGTGGGAGGCCGTGAGAGCCTATCATCGGTGGGAGGCCGTGAGAGCCTATCATCGGTGGGAGGCCGTGAGAGCCTATCATCGGTGGGAGGCCGTGAGAGCCTATCATCGGTGGGAGGCCGTGAGAGCCTATCATCGGTGGGAGGCCGTGAGAGCCTATCATCGGTGGGAGGCCGTGAGAGCCTATCATCGGTGGGAGGCCGTGAGAGCCTATCATCGGTGGGAGGCCGTGAGAGCCTATCATCGGTGGGAGGCCGTGAGAGCCTATCATCGGTGGGAGGCCGTGAGAGCCTATCATCGGTGGGAGGCCGTGAGAGCCTATCATCGGTGGGAGGCCGTGAGAGCCTATCATCGGTGGGAGGCCGTGAGAGCCTGTCATCGGTGGGAGGCCGTGAGAGCCTGTCATCGGTGGGAGGCCGTGAGAGCCTGTCATCGGTGGGAGGCCGTGAGAGCCTGTCATCGGTGGGAGGCCGTGAGAGCCTGTCATCGGTGGGAGGCCGTGAGAGCCTGTCATCGGTGGGAGGCCGTGAGAGCCTGTCATCGGTGGGAGGCCGTGAGAGCCTGTCATCGGTCGGAGGCCGTGAGAGCCTGTCATCGGTCGGAGGCCGTGAGAGCCTGTCATCGGTCGGAGGCCGTGAGAGCCTGTCATCGGTCGGAGGCCGTGAGAGCCTATTGGAGGCCGTGAGCGCCAGTCGGAGGCTGTGGGAGGCCGTGAGCGCCGGTTGGAGGCCGTGAGAGCCTATCATCGGTGGGAGGCCGTGAGAGCCTATCATCGGTGGGAGGCCGTGAGAGCCTATCATCGGTGGGAGGCCGTGAGAGCCTATCATCGGTGGGAGGCCGTGAGAGCCTATCATCGGTGGGAGGCCGTGAGAGCCTATCATCGGTGGGAGGCCGTGAGAGCCTATCATCGGTGGGAGGCCGTGAGAGCCTATCATCGGTGGGAGGCCGTGAGAGCCTATCATCGGTGGGAGGCCGTGAGAGCCTATCATCGGTGGGAGGCCGTGAGAGCCTATCATCGGTGGGAGGCCGTGAGAGCCTATCATCGGTGGGAGGCCGTGAGAGCCTATCATCGGTGGGAGGCCGTGAGAGCCTATCATCGGTGGGAGGCCGTGAGAGCCTGTCATCGGTGGGAGGCCGTGAGAGCCTGTCATCGGTGGGAGGCCGTGAGAGCCTGTCATCGGTGGGAGGCCGTGAGAGCCTGTCATCGGTGGGAGGCCGTGAGAGCCTGTCATCGGTGGGAGGCCGTGAGAGCCTGTCATCGGTCGGAGGCCGTGAGAGCCTGTCATCGGTCGGAGGCCGTGAGAGCCTGTCATCGGTCGGAGGCCGTGAGAGCCTGTCATCGGTCGGAGGCCGTGAGAGCCTGTCATCGGTCGGAGGCCGTGAGAGCCTATTGGAGGCCGTGAGCGCCAGTCGGAGGCTGTGGGAGGCCGTGAGCGCCGGTTGGAGGCCGTGAGAGCCTATCATCGGTGGGAGGCCGTGAGAGCCTATCATCGGTGGGAGGCCGTGAGAGCCTATCATCGGTGGGAGGCCGTGAGAGCCTATCATCGGTGGGAGGCCGTGAGAGCCTATCATCGGTGGGAGGCCGTGAGAGCCTATCATCGGTGGGAGGCCGTGAGAGCCTATCATCGGTGGGAGGCCGTGAGAGCCTATCATCGGTGGGAGGCCGTGAGAGCCTATCATCGGTGGGAGGCCGTGAGAGCCTATCATCGGTGGGAGGCCGTGAGAGCCTATCATCGGTGGGAGGCCGTGAGAGCCTATCATCGGTGGGAGGCCGTGAGAGCCTATCATCGGTGGGAGGCCGTGAGAGCCTATCATCGGTGGGAGGCCGTGAGAGCCTATCATCGGTGGGAGGCCGTGAGAGCCTATCATCGGTGGGAGGCCGTGAGAGCCTATCATCGGTGGGAGGCCGTGAGAGCCTATCATCGGTGGGAGGCCGTGAGAGCCTATCATCGGTGGGAGGCCGTGAGAGCCTATCATCGGTGGGAGGCCGTGAGAGCCTATCATCGGTGGGAGGCCGTGAGAGCCTACTGTGCTCAGCTCACCGTCCCCTTCCAGGGACAGCCTGTCTCCCCCCGCAGTGCCCCCCCATACACTGAGCTCAGCTCACCGTCCCCCTCCAGGGACAGCCTGTCTTCCCCCGCAGTGCCCCCCCATACTGAGCTCAGCTCACCGTCCCCTTCCAGGGACAGCCTGTCTCCCCCCGCAGTGCCCCCCCATACACTGTGCTCAGCTCACCGTCCCCCTCCAGGGACAGCCTGTCTCCCCCCGCAGTGCCCCCCCATACACTGTGCTCAGCTCACCGTCCCCCTCCAGGGACAGCCTGTCTTCCCCCGCAGTGCCCCCCCCCATACTGAGCTCAGCTCACCGTCCCCTTCCAGGGACAGCCTGTCTTCCCCCACAGTGCCCCCCCATACTGTGCTCAGCTCACCGTCCCCTTCCAGGGACAGCCTGTCTCCCCCCCGCAGTGCCCCCCCATACACTGTGCTCAGCTCACCGTCCCCCTCCAGGGACAGCCTGTCTTCCCTCGCAGTGCCCCCCCATACTGTGCTCAGCTTACCGTCCCCTTCCAGGGACAGCCTGTCTTCCCCCGGCGGGCCCCCCCCATACTGAGCTCAGCTCACCGTCCCCTTCCAGGCACAGCCTGTCTCCCCCCGCAGTGCCCCCCCATACACTGTGCTCAGCTCACCGTCCCCCTCCAGGGACAGCCTGTCTTCCCCCGCAGTGCCCCCCCATACTGAGCTCAGCTCACCGTCCCCTTCCAGGGACAGCCTGTCTCCCCCCGCAGTGCCCCCCCATACACTGTTCTCAGCTCACCGTCCCCCTCCAGGGACAGCCTGTCTTCCCCCGCAGTGCCCCCCCCCCATACTGAGCTCAGCTCACCGTCCCCTTCCAGGGACAGCCTGTCTCCCCCCGCAGTGCCCCCCCATACACTGTTCTCAGCTCACCGTCCCCCTCCAGGGACAGCCTGTCTTCCCCCGCAGTGCCCCTCCATACTGTGCTCAGCTCACCGTCCCCTTCCAGGGACAGCCTGTCTCCCCCCGCAGTGCCCCCCCCCCATACTGAGCTCAGCTCACCGTCCCCTTCCAGGGACAGCCTGTCTCCCCCCGCAGTGCCCCCCCCCCATACTGAGCTCAGCTCACCGTCCCCTTCCAGGGACAGCCTGTCTTCCCCCGCAGTGCCCCCCCCCCATACTGAGCTCAGCTCACCGTCCCCTTCCAGGGACAGCCTGTCTCCCCCCGCAGTGCCCCCCCATACACTGGCTCAGCTCACCGTCCCCCTCCGGGGACAGCCTGTCTTCCCCCGCAGTGCCCCCCCATACTGTGCTCAGCTCACCGTCCCCTTCCAGGGACAGCCTGTCTCCCCCCGCAGTGCCCCCCATACACTGAGCTCAGCTCACCGTCCCCCTCCAGGGACAGCCTGTCTTCCCACCCAGTGCCCCCCCATACTGAGCTCAGCTCACCGTCCCCTTCCAGGGACAGCCTGTCTCCCCCCGCAGTGCCCCCCCATACACTGTGCTCAGCTCACCGTCCCCCTCCAGGGACAGCCTGTCTCCCCCCGCAGTGCCCCCCCATACACTGTGCTCAGCTCACCGTCCCCCTCCAGGGACAGCCTGTCTTCCCCCGCAGTGCCCCCCCATATACTTCGCTCAGCTCACCGTCCCCTTCCAGGGACAGCCTGTCTTCCCCCGCAGTGCCCCCCCCATACACTGTGCTCAGCTCACCGTCCCCTTCCAGGGACAGCCTGTCTCCCCCCGCAGTGCCCCCCCATACACTGAGCTCAGCTCACCGTCCCCCTCCAGGGACAGCCTGTCTTCCCCCGCAGTGCCCCCCCATACTCTGCTCAGCTCACCGTCCCCTTCCAGGGACAGCCTGTCTCCCCCCGCAGTGCCCCCCCATACACTGTGCTCAGCTCACCGTCCCCCTCCAGGGACAGCCTGTCTTCCCCCGCAGTGCCCCCCCATACTGTGCTCAGCTCACCGTCCCCTTCCAGGGACAGCCTGTCTTTCCCCGCAGTGCCCCCCCATACTGTGCTCAGCTCACCGTCCCCTTCCAGGGACAGCCTGTCTTCCCCCGCAGTGCCCCCCCATACTGTGCTCAGCTCACCGTCCCCTTCCAGGGACAGCCTGTCTCCCCCCGCAGTGCCCCCCCATACAATGTGCTCAGCTCACCGTCCCCCTCCAGGGACAGCCTGTCTTCCCCCGCAGTGCCCCCCCATACTGTGCTCAGCTCACCGTCCCCTTCCAGGGACAGCCTGTCTTCCCCCGCAGTGCCCCCCCATACTGTGCTCAGCTCACCGTCACCTTCCAGGGACAGCCTGTCTTCCCCCGCAGTTCCCCCCCATACTGTGCTCAGCTCACCGTCCCCTTCCAGGGACAGCCTGTCTCCCCCCGCAGTGCCCCCCCATACACTGTGCTCAGCTCACCGTCCCCCTCCAGGGACAGCCTGTCTTCCCCCGCAGTGCCCCCCCCATACTGAGCTCAGCTCACCGTCCCCTTCCAGGGACAGCCTGTCTTCCCCCGCAGTGCCCCCCCATACTGAGCTCAGCTCACCGTCCCCTTCCAGGGACAGCCTGTCTTCCCCCGCAGTGCCCCCCCATACTGAGCTCAGCTCACCGTCCCCTTCCAGGGACAGTCTGTCTCCCCCCGCAGTGCCCCCCCATACACTGGCTCAGCTCACCGTCCCCCTCCAGGGACAGCCTGTCTTCCCCCGCAGTGCCCCCCCATACTGTGCTCAGCTCACCGTCCCCTTCCAGGGACAGCCTGTCTTCCCCCGCAGTGCCCCCCCATACTGTGCTCAGCTCACCGTCCCCTTCCAGGGACAGCCTGTCTCCCCCCGCAGTGCCCCCCATACACTGAGCTCAGCTCACCGTCCCCCTCCAGGGACAGCCTGTCTTCCCACCCAGTGCCCCCCCATACTGAGCTCAGCTCACCGTCCCCTTCCAGGGACAGCCTGTCTCCCCCCGCAGTGCCCCCCCATACACTGTGCTCAGCTCACCGTCCCCCTCCAGGGACAGCCTGTCTTCCCCCGCAGTGCCCCCCCATACTGTGCTCAGCTCACCGTCCCCTTCCAGGGACAGCCTGTCTTTCCCCGCAGTGCCCCCCCATACTGTGCTCAGCTCACCGTCCCCTTCCAGGGACAGCCTGTCTTCCCCCGCAGTGCCCCCCCATACTGTGCTCAGCTCACCGTCCCCTTCCAGGGACAACCTGTCTCCCCCCGCAGTGCCCCCCCATACACTGTGCTCAGCTCACCGTCCCCCTCCAGGGACAGCCTGTCTTCCCCCGCAGTGCCCCCCCATACTGTGCTCAGCTCACCGTCCCCTTCCAGGGACAGCCTGTCTTCCCCCGCAGTGCCCCCCATACTGTGCTCAGTTCACCGTCCCCTTCCAGGGACAGCCTGTCTTCCCCCGCAGTTCCCCCCCATACTGTGCTCAGCTCACCGTCCCCTTCCAGGGACAGCCTGTCTCCCCCCGCAGTGCCCCCCCATACACTGTGCTCAGCTCACCGTCCCCCTCCAGGGACAGCCTGTCTTCCCCCGCAGTGCCCCCCCCCATACTGAGCTCAGCTCACCGTCCCCTTCCAGGGACAGCCTGTCTCCCCCCGCAGTGCCCCCCCATACACTGTGCTCAGCTCACCGTCCCCCTCCAGGGACAGCCTGTCTTCCCCCGCAGTGCCCCCCCATACTGAGCTCAGCTCACCGTCCCCTTCCAGGGACAGTCTGTCTCCCCCCGCAGTGCCCCCCCATACACTGGCTCAGCTCACCGTCCCCCTCCAGGGACAGCCTGTCTTCCCCCGCAGTGCCCCCCCATACTGTGCTCAGCTCACCGTCCCCTTCCAGGGACAGCCTGTCTTCCCCCGCAGTGCCCCCCCATACTGTGCTCAGCTCACCGTCCCCTTCCAGGGACAGCCTGTCTCCCCCCGCAGTGCCCCCCCATACACTGAGCTCAGCTCAGCTCACCGTCCCCCTCCAGGGACAGCCTGTCTTCCCCCGCAGTGCCCCCCCATACTGTGCTCAGCTCACCGTCCCCTTCCAGGGACAGCCTGTCTTTCCCCGCAGTGCCCCCCCATACTGTGCTCAGCTCACCGTCCCCTTCCAGGGACAGCCTGTCTTCCCCCGCAGTGCCCCCCCATACTGTGCTCAGCTCACCGTCCCCTTCCAGGGACAACCTGTCTCCCCCCGCAGTGCCCCCCCATACACTGTGCTCAGCTCACCGTCCCCCTCCAGGGAAAGCCTGTCTTCCCCCGCAGTGCCCCCCCATACTGTGCTCAGCTCACCGTCCCCTTCCAGGGACAGCCTGTCTTCCCCCGCAGTGCCCCCCATACTGTGCTCAGTTCACCGTCCCCTTCCAGGGACAGCCTGTCTTCCCCCGCAGTTCCCCCCCATACTGTGCTCAGCTCACCGTCCCCTTCCAGGGACAGCCTGTCTCCCCCCGCAGTGCCCCCCCATACACTGTGCTCAGCTCACCGTCCCCCTCCAGGGACAGCCTGTCTTCCCCCGCAGTGCCCCCCCCATACTGAGCTCAGCTCACCGTCCCCTTCCAGGGACAGCCTGTCTCCCCCCGCAGTGCCCCCCCATACACTGTGCTCAGCTCACCGTCCCCCTCCAGGGACAGCCTGTCTTCCCCCGCAGTGCCCCCCCATACTGTGCTCAGCTCACCGTCCCCTTCCAGGGACAGCCTGTCTCCCCCCGCAGTGCCCCCCCATACACTGAGCTCAGCTCACCGTCCCCCTCCAGGGACAGCCTGTCTTCCCCCGCAGTGCCCCCCCATACTGTGCTCAGCTCACCGTCCCCTTCCAGGGACAGCCTGTCTCCCCCCGCAGTGCCCCCCCATACACTGTGCTCAGCTCACCGTCCCCCTCCAGGGACAGCCTGTCTTCCCCCGCAGTGCCCCCCCATACTGTGCTCAGCTCACCGTCCCCTTCCAGGGACAGCCTGTCTTCCCCCGCAGTGCCCCCCCATACTGTGCTCAGCTCACCGTCCCCTTCCAGGGACAACCTGTCTCCCCCCGCAGTGCCCCCCCATACACTGTGCTCAGCTCACCGTCCCCCTCCAGGGACAGCCTGTCTTCCCCCGCAGTGCCCCCCCATACTGTGCTCAGCTCACCGTCCCCTTCCAGGGACAGCCTGTCTTCCCCCGCAGTGCCCCCCCATACTGTGCTCAGCTCACCGTCCCCTTCCAGGGGCAGCCTGTCTTCCCCCGCAGTTCCCCCCCATACTGTGCTCAGCTCACCGTCCCCTTCCAGGGACAGCCTGTCTCCCCCCGCAGTGCCCCCCCATACACTGTGCTCAGCTCACCGTCCCCCTCCAGGGACAGCCTGTCTTCCCCCGCAGTGCCCCCCCATACTGAGCTCAGCTCACCGTCCCCTTCCAGGGACAGCCTGTCTCCCCCCGCAGTGCCCCCCCATACACTGTGCTCAGCTCACCGTCCCCCTCCAGGGACAGCCTGTCTTCCCCCGCAGTGCCCCCCCATACTGTGCTCAGCTTACCGTCCCCTTCCAGGGACAGCCTGTCTTCCCCCGAAGTGCCCCCCCATACTCTCTCAGCTCACCGTCCCCTTCCAGGGACAGCCTGTCTCCCCCCGCAGTGCCCCCCCATACACTGTGCTCAGCTCACCGTCCCCCTCCAGGGACAGCCTGTCTTCCCCCGCAGTGCCCCCCCATACTGTGCTCAGCTCACCGTCCCCTTCCAGGGACAGCCTGTCTCCCCCCGCAGTGCCCCCCCATACACTGTGCTCAGCTCACCGTCCCCCTCCAGGGACAGCCTGTCTTCCCCCGCAGTGCCCCCCCATACACTGTGCTCAGCTCACCGTCCCCTTCCAGGGACAGCCTGTCTTCCCCCGCAGTGCCCCCCCATACTGTGCTCAGCTCACCATCCCCTTCCAGGGACAGCCTGTCTTCCCCCGCAGTGCCCCCCCCATACACTGTGCTCAGCTCACCGTCCCCTTCCAGGGACAGCCTGTCTCCCCCGCAGTGCCCCCCTACAGCTGACCCCATACAGACATGCAGCGGTGGTGCCGATACGGGCTCATACTTACCGGCCGGCAGCTCCAAGCTTCAAATCTGGCGCTCACAGGTCACGTCATTGTTGCTTCCGTCATACCGGGAAAGCAGCGGGCGGGCTCGGCGCCATGTCACACAGAGAGCCCGGCCGCCCCTCCCCCGCTTCACTTTACAGCCGGGCAGAAGATGTGTTTAGTGTGCTGCAGCCGCACGGAGCTGACTCCGCCCCCCGAGCCTTCACTACAGGGGACGAGTCACAGGCAGCCCGGCGTGTCACAGGAGTCCTCCCCCTTCCACTGTGTACACATACCGGCAAGTGAGTTCCGGGTTCTGGCCGCACAGCTGCGACCCCGCCCACCGGCCAGACAGTGCTGAGGAGGGGGATGAGTGACAAGCTCCTCACACACCGCCCCTCCCCCGCCACTGTCCGCCGTAACAGCGCAATGCCGGGGAATGAATGAGCCCCAGGAGCGCAGCACTGGCCCCGCCCACCACTGGCCCTGACCCCGCCCACCCTGCACCACACAGCGGAGCACGGGGGAGAGCGATGAGCCCCGGGGGCACACGGCGCTGACTCCGCCCACCGTGCACCGCACAACGGAGCACAGGGGGGCATCTATGAGCCCCGGGGGCACACGGCGCTGATCCCGCCCACCCCGCCCCACACACAGTAAAAGCCGGGAGATGTATGAGCCCCGGAGGCACGCAGCGCTGACTCCGCCCACCGCACAGCGCTGACTCCGCCCACCCTGCGCCACACACCGGAGCACAGGGGGGGGAGATCTATGAGTCCCGGGGGCACACGGCGATGTCCCCGCACCACACAGTAAAAGCCGGGGGGAGATGTATGAGCCCCCCGGCCGTTATGCACTGACCCCCCCCCCACACACACAGCATGGGGGATGACCGATAAGCCATATGACGGTAACCCCGCCCCCTCCTTACACGGTCCCGTTGTAGGCATTCGGACCGGTTTTTAACGATTTTTTTCGGACGGTCAGCCTCCGGGGGGCGCCCTGATCCTAACGCGCACGCTTTCAACTTCGTCTGCGACGAAAAAGTCGCCGTGACCCCTGTTTTCGGGGTGTTTTTTCATCGCAGAGGAATTTAAACGTGTGCGCTAGTATCAGCTCAGGATTCCTCAGCTTTTCCCGCAAAAAACGCATGCGTTTTTTATGCGATATTGCGATTTTTTGCACACTGACCCCTCCCCCCGCCAACCACGGCCCCGTCCTAGTCATTTGCAGCAGTTTATAACCATTTTTTTGCGGTCAGCCTCCGAGGGGCGCCCTGATCCTAACGCGCACGCTTTCAACTTCGTCTGCGATGAAAAAGTCGCCGTGACCCCGGTTTTCGGGGTGTTTTTTCATCGCAGAGGAATTTAAACGCGCGTGTCAGTATCGGCTAAGAGCTCCTCAGATTTCCCCCCAAAAAAAACGCACGCGTGCGGGCTGAAAGTAAGAAACGACAAAAAAAACCGCACACACGATGTCTTATTGCGCTTAGTGCGGTGAGATTTGGGTAAGAAACGTGGAGAACCGCAGTTTCTTACCCAAAACTAGACAGGCAAACAGCACTGAAGGGGAGCCAGGGTCACCGGGCTCTTCGGTGGAGCGCCGCTGCCATCCAGTGGCCGGTCGGCCTTTAAAAAACAGAATGATGACACCTGGTGTTCACTGCGGTACTGCAGTTAAACCTCTAGACCCAGTTCTGGGTAAAGTGCGGATGGGGGGCGGGAAAAGGGGTGGAGAGCTCTAATTCTGGGTAATCTGCGGATTTTTCGACATCGTCCGATTCGCCCGCAATTTTTTTGGGCGGTTCGCGGGGCGGCTGGGAGCCCCCCGGAGGCGCTTAAAGCTCGTTCCCCGGGCGCGCGCTCGACGCAGCGGCAAAAATACAAAAGATCGCGCCGCCGGCCCGAGACCGGAGACGCGCCTCGGGGGCGCCCCCGGCGGTCTGGGGAGCCGGTCGGACCCCGCCCCCGCGGACCCCGCCGGCGCAGCAAGGTCAAGCTGTTGAGGCTTTTCTTCAGAGCCAGGTACCGCTTTTGGATCTCTGTAGTACTAAGTCTGAGTGGTGGGAGATCTTCAAGAAAAGGGTGGCGGGGTTCTTCCATCAGCTCTCGAGCCTCAGAAGCCTGACCAGGCATCGCTTGTATCAGGACCTGAGGAGGAAACTCGAGCAGCTCGTCTCGACTGGAGGTGACCGAGAGGAAATCTCCAGAGTGAAATCTTTACTCAAGGGGTGTCAGTACGATAGGCACGCATCTTTAGTTTTTGAGAGGGACTTCGGGAAGTACCGCTCGCCCGACCCTTACAGAAACTGTAAGATGTCAGTGAGTTGTAAGGTGGTGACAGGACTGATCGATAGTACGGGTTCCCTGAACAGATCCAAATCAGGGATCCTGGAGGTGGTCAGGTCCTTTTACTCACGCCTCTTGAGGAAGAGGGATCTGGATCGAGATGGGATGTCGGCTTTCCTGGCTGAAACTGTTCCTGAGCCAGGAGATGACCCCTCTCATGTTTTGGCCGAGGTAATCAGGGAAGAGGAAGTGAGACTGGCCATTGATGGGCTCCGGCCCAAAAAATCGCCAGGTCCGGATGGCTTAACATCCGAGTTTTACAAGACTTTTAGGGACTCCTTGGTCCCCCTCTTGACTGAGGTGTTTAATGAGTGCCTCTCCTCGGGTGCTCTTCCCAGTTCAATGAGGAAGTCGGCCCTGATTATCTTGTCAAAGGGTAAGGACTCGTCCCGTATCGAGAATTGGCGTCCCATAGCGCTCCTCGATACGGACCGAAAGATTCTGGCAAAGGTGTTGTTTAATCGGCTGGTGAAGTTTGCACCCCGGCTCCTTTCGGGGGCTCAGCACTGTTCTGTTCCAGGCCGCAGTACTTTTAGTGCTGTGCTCGGTGTCCGAGAGGCAGTGGAGCAGGGCATTGCGGGTCGCTGGAAGGGGTACTTGCTGTCCTTAGACCAGGCAAAGGCTTTTGACCGGGTGGATCATGAGTACCTCTGGTCTGTCCTTCTGAGGTATGGTCTGCCGGGGAGGTTTGTCAATTGGTTAAAGACCTTGTATGAGGGGGCTGAGACTTTCCCGCTCGTGAACGGTTGGGTTGGTCACTCTTTTGAGGTGAGCTCCGTGGTCCGTCAGGGCTGTCCTCTGAGCCCACTTTTATACGTGTTCGCGATCGATCCCTTCTTAAGGAGGGTAGATCGTGGACCGTTGGTGGGAGTCGGGATGGACTGGGCAGAGCCGGGGGCCACTCTGAGGGTGGTAGCGTACGCCGATGATGTCTCCCTTTTTGTATCCTCGAGAGAGGAGGCGGATTGGGTCATGTCTGAGGTCGTGCGCTACTCGGAGGCATCCGGGTCCATGATCAACCGGGAAAAGTGCGAGAGTCTCTGGCTGGGAGGGGGAGATCCAAGTTTTGATCTCCCGGACACCCTTCCAGGGCCCCAGTCCTCCGCTAAGATCTTAGGCATCAATTTTGGCCCAGGGGACTATCCCCAACAAAATTGGGAAGGCAGGCTCAAGATTGCCGCCCAGAAGGCGGACCAGTGGAAGGGTTGGTCTTTAACCCTGAGGGAAAGGGTCAGCTTGGCCAAGGGTTATTTGCTTCCTTTGTTAATTTACTTGGGCAGTGTCTGCATCTTGCCGGAATCTCTCTGGACGCGGGTCTATAGCCTGTTCTTCCAACTATTATGGGGGAACAGGCTTAACCTAATCAAGAGGGAGGTCACGTACCGCACGAGGAGACTAGGTGGGTTGGGTATGGTCAACCCAGTGGTGTTCTTAGTGAACACCTTTCTTAAGACCAACATTGCCAACATCTGGACAGAGAGGGCTCCTCCGTGGGTATTCTCCTGCAGGGGATGGTTTCGGCCTTTCTTCCAGGAATGGGAGACAGGAGGGCAGGTGAAGGACCTACGAACACCACATGGACATCTCCCGGCTTATGCTACCCCGGCTCTGAAGGTGATCCGCCGGTGGGGTCTGGGAATGTGGGAAATCAGGACCATGTCGAGGAAATCCCTTGACAGTAGGGTCCTGTTGACCCATTTCCAGAAGCCCCTGGTGCTCAGAGATTGCCCAGGCCGGGATCTGGAGGGGGGGCTCGGGTTGTTAAATTCTTCACGGATCCCCTCGAAGTTTTGGGACTTGGCCTGGCGCTGCTTCCACGGGAGGCTGTATGTGAGGGACAATCTGAAGTACAGGAACTCTGATGATCGGGGTTGTCCCCGTGAAGAGTGTGGCGACATGCTGGAAAGCATGGAGCACTTCCTCCTTCAGTGTCCCTTTAATGCAGGGGTCTATAACCGGGTGGGTGCTTCCATAGGCTGGCCTAGGCTGGCATCCCTTTCCTATCCGGAGTGGGATTATGGGGCATTCAGATCCCTTGGTGGCCGAGATCGGGGCACTTTATTCCTAGTTAGTGTAGTTGTTAGGTTCTACACCTGGAATGCACGGTGCCTAGTTTCAATACAGCATAAAACCCTCCCCCGGGTGAGGTGGTTAGTAACATCTTGGGTGACCTGGGTAAGGTGCGCTCTTTGGAGTTCGGGAGGCTGGGTGCGAGGAGGGCCTCTTGGCTTTGGAGGGGTCTCTCCTTTTAATACGTACCCGAGGGAAAGCTTGGTTTGAGTGATTAGGGAAAGCTTCCTAGGATTTGGGAGGCCGGGTATGAGGAGGGCCTCTTCACTTTGGAGGGGTCTCTCTTTTTACTCTAGGGACAGACTGGTTGTGTGATTGGGATAGGGAGAGATAAGGTGGTGTGGGGTGTTGAGGGACAGTTATTTAGGGATAGATAGGGGCAGGGAGGGACAGTATTAGGGATAGGTAGATAGTTAGCATTGTTAAGTTAGGTAGAATAGGGATAGGTAGGGGCAGGTAGGGATAGTTAGGGTCAGCTTTTTGAGGGACAGCCTTAGTTGGGTAGGGACAGGGTGTTTGTGTTGGTGTTAGGGTCAGGGCCTCTCCAGACTCCTTTCCCGGTGGTGGGCTGATGTGTGGCACGATTAGCTTTTTGTTTTGTTTCTGGTGAAAATATATGGATTTTGGGCTTGCAGGTGCTGAACTTGGGCCTTACAGGTTTCAGTTATTGTTTTGTTTCGTGATATGATGGTATAACATATTGATGCTAGTTATGTTCTGTAAAGTGTTGCTGTTTATTTGTTTGATACCATGTGTGTAATTTTTCTTGTGTTTTTGTGCTTTATGTGTGCATAGTTAGTATGATGTGGGGGGGTGTAGTTTAGGTTGGGTGGGGGGTGTATGTTGGGGGTTGTAAAGGGGCATATGGACCCTGGAAAACATTTTGAGAAAATTATAAGTGTATGAACTTACATGGACCCGTAGTGTTTGTAAAACGGAAAAAAAAGGAAGAAAAAAAAAAAATTTTGTTTTGCGTTATAAGGGCATGAACTTACATGGACCTGTGGTGTTTTGTAAAAGGCATGGACTAATCATGGACCTATGATTGCAGTGCGGGTGGCGGGAAAAAAGAAAAAAAAAAAAAAAAAGTGTTTTGTGTATATATTAGGGTTAAGTTGTATATATTAGGATTAAACTTAGTTTTTGCGGCCAGTGAGGCCATCTATTCTTTTGGGCAGTATGGGCCAGACTTTTATTTTTTCCTTTTTGAGTATGAATGGGGGAGGTGTGAATGTGGATGAGTGGGTTTAAATTAATGTTTTCTTTTTATTTTCTTTTAGAGTATGCATAGGGAGGTTCCTGCTGGGGGTCCTTTTCAAGCTGAATAAGTTTTAAAGGACGCAAGCATTGTTTATGGACAATAGTCTAATGGACATCTTCAAGGCTGGTTTTTAAGTTAATTTTGTTTTGTTTCCCCATTTTATGATTATTTATTTGATGTTGTTTTGTATATGTTTTTTGTACTTTAATAAAAAAAAGAGTTCCTGAAGGAACTACAGATAGTGCTTTGGAATGGTGCCCTGGTTGCCCCTGCAAGACTTTCACACTTGGGTGCCCCTCAGGCGCTGGTTTGGTAGTTGTAGCCCCTCAGGGTTGAGGCCACTCTGGGTCCGATTTGGTGGTCGGGTCACTCTGGGTCCGATTTGGCGGGCGGGGGGGCACTCTGGGTCCGATTTGGCGGGCGGGGGGGCACTCTGGGTCGGATTTGGCGGGCGGGGGGGGCACTCGGGGTCCGATTTGGCGGGCGGGGGGGCACTCGGGGTCCGAATTTTGGGCGGGGGCACTGGGTCCGATTAGATGGGCGGGGTCACTCAGGTTTGATGGGCGGGGGCACTGGGTCCGATTTGGTGGGCGGGGGCACTGGGTCCGATTTGGTGGGCGGGGGCACCTCAGGGACCGATTAGATGGGCGATTTGGTGAGCGGGGCAATAATTATAATAAGAATACAGATAGTGCTTTGGAATTGTGCTGTGCTATCACTTTAAGAGCTGATATTATCTGGCAAAACTGTGCTGGTGTGGTCATGTACAGTTCGTAGGCGTTGGCATAGTAACTGGGCCTGACTGCGCATATCAATGAGCTAATCAGCCAGGTGGCAGTTACATTTCAAATTGCCTCAGAAACCCGGCCATTATAACCTATGGGAAAATTTCCCTATTAAAATGCATTACAATGAGGGGGAAAAAAAATTTCAAACGCAAATTGCGCCAAAACTACTAATCCGATCGACACGAAAAATACTTAGCACACCTCTTGGGGACGCTGGCTTCGAAATGACGCCTCACTGGAGTCTGAGTGAAGCGGTTCGGGCCGCATTACGTGCGGACTGAATAATAATAATAATAAGGAGAAGAAGTTATCCACGATCGGATTACAATATAGTGCTTTGTTCCAAAGCACTATAATAATAAGAAGTTATCCACGATCGGATTACAATATAGTGCTTTGTTCCAAAGCACTATAAAAATAAAACTGTTCTGTATCCATATACACATACACTATGTATGTAGCAACTGCGGCCTCCATATATCATGCCCTATTCTCCCTATCAGCTGCTAGGAATATTTCTGGAGAATCTATGCCGATTACTCACTTTCCACCGGATTTTTCGTTTTTTGGGGGTTTTTTTGTAATCCAAAAGCAGCAAAACTGACAATTCCATAAGTGTTGGGTCCGGAATAAGGAAAAGAAAAAAAAAAAAAAAAAAAAAGGACAAAAAAAGGGTATAATAAAACAGCATGACGGCGCTCAGTCGAGGATCATGGCGGACAAGGCATTGAGATCCCTCATGTACGGATGTGCGGACAGGATCTGGTTGATTTTCTCCCCTTGTTGGGATTCAGGAAATATTTTTAGGAGCGAGTCTTTTAGCAATAATGTCTCCTGAGGAGTCCTCTTTGGGGGGACGACGGCCTGCGGGCACAGGATGTTCTGGATGGTTGGACTGAATGTGGGTTTTTTGTCTATGGGTAGGAAACCTCTGGGACGGGAGTGATCGATGCCTGTTGGGAAATTCCCAGAAACGGAGATGTCATTGCTGGGAAAAAACACTCCGCTGTCCGATGGGCGAGGAGTGAGAGGGTAAACTCTGGGGAAAGGGGAGAGAACAAACAAGTTGTGTCAGTACAACATATAGAAATAAGGAAACATATACACCCCATCCCGATTCTGCCCTAAATCCTAAGAGTGCGGAGACTGTAAGGCCACGTTCACACTTTGCGGCCTGTTCTGCGGGTTAATCCCGCAGCGGAATTGATAAATCTGCAGGGCAAAACCGCTGCGGTTATCCCAGCAGATTTATCGCGGTTTGTTCTGCGGTTTCTGCTGCGGGATTACTCCTATACTATTGATGCTGCATATGCAGCAATATGCACATCAATAGTAATGTAAAAAATAATAAAAATTGGCTATACTCACCCTCTGACGTCGCGATCTCCTCAGTGCTGCAGGCGGCTGTGCCGACAAGGAACTTCGTGACGTCACGGTCATGTGACCGCGGCGTCATCACGGTCATGTGACCGCGACGTCACCACAGGTCCTGCAAGCACAGCAACTGAGACCGGACGCCGCGGGCAGCGCTGAGAGGTGAGTATGTCAAGGTGAAAATATCATATACACTGTATGTGTCACACTTGCTAGTGTCTCAGCCGTTATTGGTTTGTCTGTGGTCTCTTTGGGTCCGGGAGGTGACCGATCGAGTGGTGAGATCGAACGCGATCCTGTGCCACGCTCTGAACCAGCAACTGAGAGACGTCGCATCCTGTGCGATCTCTGTACACCACACCTCCTTTACCGGTCATTGCACTCCATTCAACCATCCTACCCGTGACTATTGTCTAGTAGTGAAGTGGACTGAAAGATTGAGCCAGTTGTAGATTGTGGGGCAGCTTACAGAAAGGGATAGGAGACGCAGCCTCTGTGATATTGTACTAACCGGTAATTAAGACGTCCCAAGTCAGGGACCACCAGAATTTTGAGTACAAATAGGTAATTAAGACGTCCCGGAACGGGACCACCAGAAACAGGTAATTAAGACGCTCCGTACGGGACCACCAGAATTTTTGTGGAGGGCTCTCACTAGGAGACCGCCTCCCGACTGTTTGGGATATCGTGGCAGGATAGTCTGTTAATCACTGTGTTCAGGTTAGGGACAGGAAACATTGAGCGCGAGGCTCTTTTCCTAGTACGTCGAACGTGAGGCTCCGTACTGTGGAACACAGTGTTGAAGATCGCTGCCAGTGGCCTACTGCAGGAGGCCATAGTATCCTGGGAGCCAAGCTGCGTATCTTAAAGTAGAAGTCCGTGCCCCACAAGTTAGATGAGGATGCTGTGGAAGTCAAGACAATGGTTACGGGAGGGCAAGAGACAGTCAAGAAGCTTATCTGCGAGTTGCGCGGAGCTTAAAGAACAAAGGATGAAAATAGGTTGGTGGAGAATCGGAGAATATAGAGCCCGTATTTGGTTATAAAATGCCTTTGAACTGTGATCTTACAGATTGTAAAATGGCCGCCGTGCCACTGGTGATGAAAATGCAGTCTCAGCCAGCGCCCTGTAATGGCGGCGGAAAGAGATTTCCAGAAGCATAGGTGTGTCCTGTTTGTGTTGTGCAGAATCCAACCTGGGTGGAGACCTGTCTTGTGTGTGCGTACGGACCGTCCTTGGGGCTCCGTCCAGACCACGGAGGATTATAGGAAAGTTTTGTAGAAATTAAGTCTGAAAACTGCCGTAATTTGTTACTTTGTAGAGGATACGGAGCTTTGTATCAGTGCTATGTAGTGTAGGGAAGGGGGGCAAACATCTGGGCTCTTGCTCTCCCTTCAGCGGTGAAGAATGCAGTGGAAGTTCTTATCTCCGTGTTACTAGAAGGGAGGGGCTGTGTGAACCCCTGCGCGACCTGCCTGCAATTCTTCCCCTCGGTGCTGTGGGCTAGAGGGGGGGGGGGGGGGGGGGTGCGGGCCATGTATTGCATTCCAAAGTTTTCTTTGTCCTTGGTTTAGTCAAAAGAATTTAGCCCAGCAGAAAAGACAGGGGTTAAATCACTAGCCGTAGTAGTTCTTGCTCGCTCACTGGCCCCCACCGTTGCAGCTGCGAGATCAGTGTTTCTTATCTCTATGTAACAGACTCCAACTCCAGTTCTCCCACCTTATATGAATTCAGTCCCCTACTCAAATATTTCTTTTAACCCTATGTCTCCAGACTGCCTTGCAGACAGAGCTCATCTATGCAGGATATGTTATAGGTGTGCTGACTCAGCTTCATGGAGACAAACAGAGACCTGTTGCTTATTACAGCGGCCACCTGGATAAAGTGGCGAGAGAAAGCCCTCCTGTGTTCGAGCTGTGTTGTCTGTCCAGCTGTTGCTACACAAATCTTCAGAGATTGTTTTGGATCACCCACTGATGGTCCACACCCCACCCGGCCAACCCCCTGTGTACCGGCTGGTACAAGATCTACAGGCATTTAATGCAGTTACTGTTCCAGAAACTCCGGTGGTGCCTAAGCCACATACTCTTTTGTCCCAGATATCTCAGGATGCTGCTTGGTTCATAGTTATCGATCTTGCCAATGCTTCTTCAGCATTCCATTACACCCAGATTGCCAGTTCTGTTTGCATTCATTTATCAGGGATGACAATTGACGTGGACAGTTATGCCAAAGGGGGGCCAGTCATAGCCCAAGAGTGTCAGGTCTACCTTGCCGTTTATGGCCCCTTGCATCCAGGAGAGGCTATGGCCACCCCACACGATGTATATAGTATCCCTAATCAGGTACAACCTAGCCACATGTCCATGGCTAGACAGCTGCGACTTCAGTGTGCTATTCTCATGCCTACTAATGTGATTTTGAAAAGGTGCACTGTCCTGAACCCCGCTACTTTTCTCCTAGTTCCCCTGGATCCAAAGGGGGGAGGAGTAGGTGACATGAGCAAGGACACTTTTTTTCTTTCTAGAATGGATCCAGAGGAACAAGATTAGGTTTCCAAATTATATGATTGTCTAGAATTGATGTCTCAGGAAACGGCTGGTCTCTAGTGTGCCTATTCTAATGCTGATTTTGAGCTTTTTGTAGATGGATCCCGTCACCAAGATGACCGAGGACGCTACTGTACCAGATATGCTGTGGTCTCAGAACATGAGGTAATCAAGGCAGAGTC
This sequence comes from Ranitomeya variabilis, assembly GCF_051348905.1. Classification (NCBI taxonomy): domain Eukaryota; kingdom Metazoa; phylum Chordata; class Amphibia; order Anura; family Dendrobatidae; genus Ranitomeya; species Ranitomeya variabilis. The sequence continues at coordinate 182,972,945 of NC_135238.1, forward strand.
AATGCCAGCTCATATGTCTGCACAAGAAGCAGAAGCTCAAGGCGCTTACAGAAGCGTGCAAACTAGCAGAAGGTAAGACTGTAAATATCTACACTGATTCCAGGTATGCTTTTGGCATTATACACGATTATGGGCCTATCTGGAGAGCCAGGGCTTTCCTGACAGCAAATGGCCACCCCTTTAAACGTGCTGAGGCAGTCCAGCAACTTATGAATGCACTACAGTTTCCCACCCAAGCAGGCAGGCATCATAAAGGTAAAGGCACATAGCAAAGGCACTGATGGACGGACAAAAGGGTAACGCACTGGCAGACCAGGTTGCGAAGAAAGCAGCAAGCACTCCTGTAGCCTCTCAAGTACATCACCTAGACACCCCACCATCTCCACTTGTGTTGAAAGACATCTTAGCCCGGTTACAAGAACAGGCAAGTAAGGAGGAGAAAAATAGGTGGCAAAAGATAGGGGCTTGCTCTGATACCGTTACTGGACTATGGGGGAGGGGTAAAAAGGTCTGCCTACCACAGGTACTGTACCCAATGATGGCACAGGTTCTGCACGGGAATGTGCACCACTCGAAGACGGCCATGTGTGACACCCTACAGAAACAATGGATTGCCCCCGGGTTTTCCACCTGCGCAGAAAGGCAGGTACAGAGCTGCATGATATGTGCCACACATAATCAGAGTAGGACAGTGAAAACCCCATCCAAACACACTCCCCGGCCCCTTTAACCAATTCCAGAGACTGCAGAATGATTATATTCAGTTACCCAGGGTAGGGACGTATGAGTATGTGTTGGTCTGCATTGATTTATTTTCAGGTTGGCCAGAAGCCTACCCAGTTGCCAAAGCTACGGCTAGGACAACGGCGAAGAAACTGATGGCTGAGATCATATGCAGGTATGGAGTTCCTGAAGTCATTGAAAGCGATCGGAGTTCCTATTTTACTGGAGAGATCATGTCAGAGGTAATGGCAGCACTGGGGGTAAGTCAAGCATTGCATACTCCATCCACAGAGTAGTGGAAAAGTGGAGAGACTAAATGGAACTCTTAAGCTTAAAATCCAGAAGGCAATGGCAGAGACTGGTAAACCACGGACAGAATGCCTTCCTCTAGCTTTATTTTCAGTAAGATATACCTCAAACAGGAGGACAGGACTGTCACCGTATGAGATTCTGTTTGGCAGGGGCCCCAATTTTGAATGTTTCTTTCCACAACAGTTGCAGCTCAAGTACCGGGACTTGACTAGCTATGTGCAGGCCTTACATGGACACCTTGCCAGAGTGCATTTAACCGTTTTCAGTTCTTTTCCAGACCCAGACAAGGTTCCTGGACACCATCCCTTTGTGCCAGGAGACCTGGTGTATGTGAAAAAGTTTGTGCGCAGAGATTGTCTCCAGCCGAGATTTGAAGGACCTCACACAGTGATCCTGGTCACCCCCACTGCAGTAAAACTTGAAGGAAAGAGCACCTGGATCCACGCCTCACACTGTAAAAGAGACCGAACCAGTGTTTAGTCACAAAAGTGACTGAAGGGAAATGTTGCTGTTGTTTTTGATCCTGGAACTGAGGGCTATCCTCGCCCCTACCTCTTCGGCCCCTATTGTAAATATAAGAATTCTGGTCCCACTATTCTCTGGGGAAACCGGACAGCCCCGGCAAATATCTGGCGATTTGATTTTTGTGATGTAGTCAAGTGCCCCGAGACTGAACGGGTTGTAGAGGGGATCATCCAGTTTAATATGTGTGTTACCAGAAATGACAACGATAATTGTTATTATTGGACTGATGCCGCCTGGAATACGGGGGATGATTGGGGATATAAACCTAGTGAAGCCATGTTCTCTAAGGATAGGACGGGTAGGATTCTCCGTGAGAAAATGCATCTAACAGCCCTTCTGCAACCACTTAGAGGCTGTAAATGGGGTAGAAGTCGTCACCCCCTCCTCCTAAATCTTGAAAACCCCCAATCTGCTGATCTGCAGACGTTTGTACTAGGAAGGCATTTTAATTATGTATTTAATAGTGGATGCCATGGGTATTTAGGCCATGTACAGCTCCAGGATATTAGCTCTAGACCAACCATGACCCCTGTTACCAGTACAGCTAAAACAAGCCCAGGTGAGCGTTTGAAAAATGTAGTCAATGAAGTGATCCCCATTCCAGGTCTCAGTTGGCGAGAGGTTTTCTCCATAGAAACACAAACAGCCCCAAGGAAAAACCTATGGTTAGAATGGGTGAGATACAATGTAAGAGTCCAGAATATCTCTGTAGGATGTATTGCTTGTGCTGCTGCGAATACACATCTGTACACACATGCATTGCTTTTCCTGATGACAACACCATTGTCTGTGTCATGAATCTGTTGAAAGGTCTGAAGTCCACTGATTGCCCAGATTATGTCCCACTATTTCATAAGGAACCTAAACTAAAGGTCCCAGGAGAAGTAACCGTATTAGCTGACAATTACACCTGTTATAAATCCCACGACACCACAGGTACACCAGTAGGGATCTTCAAGACAGGTTTCTGCAAGGAGAACAGTTTCTTAGATACTGATTTGCTAATTAAACATACACAATATATGTACACCAAAGATACCTGATGAACCTACCAGAAAGAGGAGAAGTCTCGATCAGCTCCATATGAGTTATGAAGAAGATCCACTAGTATATATTGATGCCATTGGAGTGCCAAGGGGGGTGCCTGACCAATTTAAAGCCCAGAACCAGATTTATGCCGGCATTGCTTCTATAATCCCACAGGTGCAGATTAATAAAAATGTTGAATGGATCAATAATATATATATTACAGAGAACAAAGATTTGTTAATTATAGCTGTGATGCCTTTCAGGATATAGTTGAGGACTTGGGCCCTAACACTTGTATGACTCGTGCTGCAACCCGACCTAAGAGAATTACACTGAATCCTGTCCAGACAAGATCACATGTAGTGATATAAGAAGCTGACACAGGATTGTGGTTGGCGGATAGTGGGGACATTAACTTTTAGGAGTAGGCTGACAGTAATCCTTTTGGGAAGGAGCTGTAGACCAGCATGTCATGTCACTCCCCACCACCAGAGAACCAACCACATCAGGTAGGGTAAGACAGATACAGGAGTATTATCCCTGGAGGCCCTCTGACTAGCTAGCTATGCAAAAATAATTGGCTGACCCTGAGAACCAACCTTTCTCATTCTACAGACAAATAATGACCATATGATGGACATATTAAGTGCACCTAGGCAGGCCTAGGTAGTTAGTGAGCACAAAAACAGGTGACGTGCTAGGACGCAAATTAAGATTTTCTACAGATGTGACAAAGGAGAGAGTGTAGAGCTATACTTTGGACGGTTACAGCGGAAATGGGAAGACATGGAGTACAGTCCCATAAACCCACTTGATGTTAGAGTATTGGTAAATACATTCATTGACGGTATGACCAAAGATATACGAGACAAAATATATACAGCCAGACCTGAATGGCGAAATGTAGATCCGAAAGACCTGAAGGTTTCTAAAGAAGTTGAACAAATTAGGACAATAAGACGACGTGTCGTGTATGCTGGAGCAGACACATTTTTCTTCTCCAATTGGTTAGGTGGTATCAAGGGATTCCTTCAATAAGTTTGTTTAGTACTGATTGCCCTCCTCATAATTGAATCGATAATCCTCTGTTGTGTTATTCCTTTGTACAAAAAGATTATTGCCAAAGCAACTCCGACTGACACCTTTCTCAATCAAGAAGAAGACCCACCAGAGTACAATGGTACTGATCCAGGGGAGATCCCTAAGTACATTCCTCTCAAGAGAGTAGACAGAACCCCCCCATTCTCAGATGATGCCAAGAGATTTAGTTTAGGGACAGTGGGAGAACTCCATGTGAGGTTAGTGAAGGGTTCAGTTGCCTGGAGGCCTCTCGCTAGGGGAGAGCTTCTGAGGTGTCTGGATGAAGAAATCCACCTCCCCTTTTCCCATCACATGGACAGTCTCGAAGGATCCTTCTTTAAGGGAAAAACTTAGTGTTTAGGGGGGATTGTCAAGGTGAAAATATATATCTTTATACTCTTTTTGTACTGCTATACTTTTATACTGTGAAACAATAAGTTTTTCCTATTTGCTAGCTAAAGCAAATGTAATTGTATTTAAAGATGGCCGCCAGAGTTCAGTTTCGTTTCCCTTTAGTGTCTGGAGACATAACTTTCATTTCTTCAGAATCGAAACTCAGGAATGTGAAGAAAGGGAGGATTCACCAGAAGACGTCAGGACAAATCAGGAAGACTGGATGCTAGCTTAAACCCCGCCCAATGCACGCCTTCCCCTAACACTCAATATAGTATTGTGTATTGTAGAATAAAGCCAGTTGGTGTGACCGCTGCAGACATGTGTGGATGCACGGGGCATTAACTAAGTTTGAACCAGCTACCTGTCTGATTTATTCTTATCCGGTACCAGATGCCCTGCACACATATTAATTTGGAATGACTGGTGAAGGAAGGGTATATTGTCGTTTTACGACCCCGACAAGTATAGCATTATTTTTTATTTTAATTCTTTTTTTTACACCAAAATATGGTTCCCAGGGCCTGGAGGAGAGTCTCCTCTCCTCCACCCCGGGTACCATCGGCACATTATCCGCTTAACTTCCCGCAAATTGGGCACAGCCCCATGCGGAAAGTGAGTGGATCAATGCATTTCTATGGGTGCAGAATCGCTGCGATTCTGCACCAAGAAGTGACATGCTCCTTTTTTTCCGCAGAAAAGCCGTGCGGCTTTTTCCGCGGAAATCCGCAGCGTGGGCACAGCGGGTTTTGTTTTCCATAGGGTAACATTGTACTGTACCCTGCATGGAAAACTGCTGCGGATCCGCAGTGTCAAATCCGCTGCGGATCCGCGGCAAAACCCGCAAAGTGTGAACATAGCCTAAGGCCGAGAGTGGAAATGACGGAGGAATCGGCTGCAGCAAAATCCGCATTGGAGCACAGTGCCATCTGCAAAAAGCGCAGAGATGATTGGAGACCAGAAATAAACCAGAGCCAAAAAAATAAATAAAAGCCCTATTTGGCTGAAAAGCTTTTAATGTGCTTTTAATATTTTTAATAAACAAGACACAAACACAGAGGAGGACAGGGGCGCTTTGATGGGCAGGTGTGTCAGTCTGCTGGTCCCAGTATAGTAACCGCACTGGAGGTCGTCAGTAATTATAAGGTATGTGCCTCCGCATCACCCTGAAAAATCAAATCAAGGCACAAAATAGAGAGTCTTGGAAGTTTACCTTTTAATTCCTCATCCTACGAATGGAGGGTAAAAGGACACGTGGAGACATGGCGAGACCTCTCACCTGTGCTCGGTCCTTGCTGAGGAAATTATCCAGGTTTGGGCCATGTCGTCCCAGTGGGTCATCCGGGATCATGAAAATGTCGCCAACAAATATAAACTGTAATAATCTGAAGAGATAGAAAAAACACGAAACTGAGAAATCTGCGGAGTCCACACCGAGCCACTAGCGTCCGGTAAGGGCACAGGACCGGGCACGGTCTGGCAGGTATTGTGCACCTATCCCACGCCTTGTGAATGTGTACAATATCTGCTGATCACGCTCGGATCCTCTGCCCACCCGCCTCTGGGTGCAGAGTGAGCAGAGGAGGTATAACCCTGACTGCAGCAGAGGTAACACTGTGCAGGATCTGCAGCACGGAGGCGGCGGAGCACTACATCCATTCTCAGGATCAGTAAGTGCTGACGTATCCGATCAATATCCCACCAATTACTGAAATGAAAAAATCACGGATCTCCGCACCCAGAGAACAAGGAGCACCGACCTTTCCTTTATAATCTTGGTCCATGCCAGAGATTCCACCACAAACTCTCGGAGATTGTCATTTGTGACTATGATCCCTCCCGTCTTTTCAGCCAAGTGCAGCAGGAACCTGCAGGACAAGAAGAAATAGAGTTTACCCCGGAGCCGAACATCGCACGTCATACCCGAGACCCTAACGTGCGGATATCTAATGCACGGCTGCAGGAGGATGATTAGTTAGTACGGGGCAACGAGACGACGCCATGGGGGGAGAGGTACGTGCCGACGCCATGAGGGTGGGGGGAGAGATACGTGCCCATGCCACGAGGGTGGGGGAGAGATAAGTGCCAACGCCACGGGGGTGGGAGGAGAGATACGTGCCGACGCCATGGGGGTGGGAGGAGAGATACGTGCCGACGCCACGGGGGTGGGAGGAGAGATACGTGCCGACGCCACGAGGGTGGGGGGAGAGATACGTGCCGACGCCAAGAGGGTGGGGGGAGAGATACGTGCCGACGCCAAGAGGGTGGGAGGAAACATACGTGCCGACGCCACGGGGGTGGGGGGAGAGATACGTGCCGACGCCATGAGGGTGGGGGGAGAGATACGTGCCGACGCCACGAGGGTGTGGGGAGAGATACGTGCCAACGCCACGAGTGTGGGGGGAAACATACGTGCCAATGCCATGGGGGTGGGGGGAGAGATACGTGCGAAGACCTACACACCTGTCATCGTGAGAGCAGATTTGGGAGCCCAGCATGGTCCTTGAGGGGGTGAACGATAGGATTCCCAGCTCTTCCAGCTGCTGGAGGAAGTGCTGCTCTGTAGAAATGTAGAAAGGGAAACACAATGGTCATGTGTTAGTACGGCTGCAATTAAAGGGGCCATCCACGATTTATATACTGACAACCTATTGAAGGTAAAGGGCTGGGCTGCAGTTCCTGAGAATAGCCACTACACAGTGTATGGCGCTGTTGTGTTCACCATCTACATCCAGGAACTGCAATCGGGTGATTGGTCGAAATGTCAGACCATGGACCCCCCACTACCTTTGTACTGAAGACCACTGGAAGGAAGTAGGGGTGGAGGGGTGCAGAGTGTCTCGCACAGCTTATTCTGCTTTCCTTCCACACATGCACGCTCACTGGAGTGTGTACCGGGTGTACACATCTGGGGCTGTAATGAAGAAAGAGCTCACAGACCTTACACACACATCAGTGACATGTGACGGCACCCGTTACCTGTAATGTTGGGGTCTCGCTTCGTCCTCCAGTGAGGAACAAACACTGTTATATTCCGGTGTCCTTTATTCCAGAAATATTCTACGGCGATCGCGATTCCCCGACAGGAAAAGAACTTACGTAACCCGTGACTGCAAGAAGTAGAAAGTGTGAGACAACACCGACCCCATAATCAGGTCACCACGGGACAATCATCAATCTGGACAATCATGGGCTCATAGATAGCACCCGGATAATACGGCACAGGACGTAACCCAGTATCAGTGCAGGGTCAGGAATGTACAGTGGGTACGGAAAGTATTCAGACCCCTTTATATTTTTCACTCTGTTTCATTGCAGCCATTTGGTAAATTAAAAAAAAGTTAATTTTTTCTCATTAATGTACATTCTGCACCCCATCTTAACTGAAAAAACAAAACAAAAAAAAATGTAGTAATTTTTGCAAAATTATTAAAAAAGAAAAACTGATATATTACAGCGATGGCGAGAGCGAGCCACCGCCGCCCCAATGACGACGTCTATCCACAGAAGTTTTGGTTTCAGTATTTCTCAGGTTTCTATATGCGGAGGCTCCGTCTCCTCAGACAGGGTCACGTTCTTTCTTGTATTGGGACTCACTAAACGCTTTACTGGTCTTCAATGTGTTGTGATGGGAGTACAGTCATTACACAGCCGGCGGAGAGGAGGGAAGCGCTGACTCTGTACTCACGAGTTTCTATTATGTGAGTCATCCTGTCCACCTTCCAATACAAGAGCCCCGAAAAAAAAGTGCGGTGACATTCAGCAGCACCCAGAGAGCGCCCCGTGGCCAAAATCCGGCTGCACCCCAAGAAAGCACCGCTGCCACATCCGGCTGCACCCCAAGAGCACCCCACTGCCACATCCAATGGCACCCCAAGAAAGAACCACATGCCACATCCAGCAGCAGCCCAACGGCGCCCCGCTGCTACACCCGGCTGCACCCCAAAAGCACCCCGCTGCCACACCCGGCTGCACCCCAAAAGCACCCCGCTGCCACACCCGGCTGCACCCCAAAAGCGCCCCACTGCCACACCCTACTGCACCCCGCTGCCAAACCCGGCTGCACCCCAAAAGTGCCCCGCTGCCACACCCTGCTGCATCCCCAAAAATCGCCCTGCTACCACACCCCAAAAGCGCCCCGCTGCCACATCCGGCTGCACCCCAAAAGCGCCCCCGCTGCCACATCCGGCTGCACCCCAAGAGCGCCCCACTCCCACATCCGTCTGCACCCTAAGAGCTCCCCGCTTCCACATCCGGCTGCACCCTAAGAGCACCCCGCTGCCACGTCCAGCTGCACCCTAAGAGCTCCCAGCTTCCACATCAGGCTGCACCTTAAGAGCTCCCAGCTTCCACATCAGGCTGCACCCCAAGAGCTCCCCCCCACCCAGCTGCACCCCAAGAGCGCCCCACTGCCACCTCCGGCTGCACCCTAAGAGCGCCCCACTTCCACATCCGGCTGCACCCCAACAGCACCCCGCTTCCACATCCAACTGCACCCTAAGAGCACCCTGCTGCCAAATCCGCCACCGCCCTGAGTGTACCCCGCTGCCACATCCCGTGACATCCTGAGAGTGCCCTGTTGCAACATCCTGTGGTGTCCTGAATGCGCCCCACTGCGACATCCGGTGGGACCCCGAGAAAGCATCGCATACATCTGGCAGTGTCCTGAGTGTGGTGTCCTGCGACATCCAGCAGCGCCCCGAGAGAGACCCGCTGCAACATCAGGCGACATCTTACATCTGATACACAATACGGGTATTTCGTGCTAAAAGCTTACCAAGTTGCTTTTGTTATTTTTAAGTTTTGGCGCAGATACTTAAAAAAATTGGTGTAATAAGTCGCATAAAACACTGATAAATTTTCTGCCCAAATTTAAGACAAAGATATGTCACAATAAAAACAAAATCCTGGGTGCACAGGACAGGAATATAACGAGCGCTGCTCCAGCCCCGCACAGGAATATAACGAGCGCTGCTCCAGCCCCGCACAGGAATATAACGAGCGCTGCTCCAGCCCCGCACAGGAATATAACGAGCGCTGCTCCAGCCTCGCACAGGAATATAACGAGCGCTGCTCCAGCCACGCACAGGAATATAACGAGCGCTGCTCCAGCCCCGCACAGGAATATAAGAAGTGCTGCTCCTGCATTGCACAGTAATATAACGAGCGCTGCTCCTGCATTGCACAGTAATATAATGAGTACTGCTCCTGCATTGCACAATAATATAACGAACGCTGCTCCTGCACAGTAATATAATGAGCGCTGCTCCTGACATGCACTGTAATTCACCCACCAGTCTGGTAACAAGCACTGACCTGAAAGCGACGTTGCTCCCATCGATGATTATGTGTTTCAGGTCCACTCTCCCCGGCTCATTTTTTAGCTCCAGCCTATAGGGGGTCTTGATGGAGTTGAGGTATATCTGCTCCCCGGTCACCGGCGGGTTGTACTTGTCTGGTCTCACAGATGCCGAGGGCTTCACGTCACTCTGCACAGGTTTCGGTGGATGGGTAGAATTGAAGCATTTTATGGGAATCTGTTTTGTTACCTGCGGCCATGGGAGGACGTTGGAAGGTCCCGGTGTGTCTGGGAATACAATGATATTATTCCTTGGAGGGCTGGAGGCACCTCTTGCAACAAAAGTAAAATTCTTTGGTAAACTACCTTCCGTTCCTGATACTTGAGTCTGAAGTCTTTGAGTAGCTGTTGGGTTGTTCTTCATGACGTTCCCCAAGTCCTCATTGCCGGCTGTGCGTGTCCTGACCAGATCCTCCATCACCTCCTGCCTCAGCTTTGATGCATTACCGTCTTTAGCATTTTGCCGTCTCTCAATATTTGCCGTCGGCACCTTGTTGCTTTCTTTTTCTATCTCATCAAGAAGTTTTAAGATGTCCTCGGACTGCCCCAGCTCACGGATAACCTTCTCAACCACCTCCTTGGAATATCCCATCTTCTTGAAAAAGTTTACAAGGATCTTGTACTCGGATTCGGAGCTCATGGGATCGTATTCGTACATGTCGATCAACGAGTCTTCGCTAGAGTCAGTCATCAGATCTAAGATGGGCAAGTTGGTAGTAGCGACGCTGGCACTTGAGACGGGACCGTCTTTCTGGATGCAGTCTAAGGAGAACGGCTTCTTTGGACATCGATCTTCATTCTCGGAGCATCGCCTCTTTTTGGACAATCTGTCCTGTTGGGTGAGCGACATGAGTGCGGGATGAGCTGCTGTCTCGGGTACACTGGAAAACACAGAATCCAGCTGGCTGGTCAACTCCGTTACGGGGGCCCGAGGTATTTTTCTAGATGCCGGCCGTGAAGTGAAAGTAGAGCACAGCGGTGACGTCACCGCTGTGCTCTGCTTTCACTTTACGGCCGGCAGTCAGTCAGTGCGGGAAGCAGATGGCGAGGGACCTGACGGACACCAGAATGTGAGTATGTACTGTTTTTTTTTTTTTTACATTTACAATGGTAACCAGGGTAAACATCGGGTTACTAAGCGCGGCCCTGCGCTTAGTAACCCGATGTTTACCCCGGTTACAAGCGAACGCATCGTTGGATCAGTGTCACACACACCGCTCCAGCGATGACAGCGGGAGATCCAGCGACGAAAGAAAGTTCCAAACGATCTGGGACACAGCGATATCGTATGGATATCGCTGGAACGTCACGGATCGTGCCGTCGTAGCGACAAAAGTGCCACTGTGAGACGGTACCCTAAGTCCCAAGACCCCTAATCTGTCCGACACCGCCATCCAACCCCCCCCCAGACTCCTCTCTGCCCAACCCCCCCCCCCCCCATGTCCAAATAGTAACGGTCCGCTGAATGAAACTCAAAGACGGCAGAAGTAGATGTTGGCTGCGCTCATATGTCTTTGTTTTCCATCTTTACAGGTACTTAAGGGGAGGTGCGTTCTCAGCCCTGGATGACAGCGCCGCGTGTCACCGTACACAGGAATCCGAGCCTCTGCACCTGACATACAGGTTTGGTGAGACTCCAGCTTCCTCCGTGGGGAATTACGTCTTTAAGACATTCTGACACATGACGCAGAGAAGCTGCGGCTCTGCGACGACTGCTCATCATTTTATGGGGAATTTACAGTAATTTGCTGACACCTGAATGGGTTTTCTGTCAACAAAATAAGGCAGTTCTTGAAGTCGTCGTCTCCTCAAGACATCCCCCCATTAGTGACCCCTCTCCGAGCCAGCACTGCTGAGTAATGTGCCGTGAACCCGGCCCACACACATAGGACAGAAAGGGAGAAAGTCCCACATCAGTACCAGCATCACCCGCAACAACCAGTAGAGCTGTGCTCGGTCTACAATGAAGGGGACTGAACACGGACCCTACACCAAATTACTGGCAGGGAGACTGATTAGGAGTCGGACCCCAAGGACGCTACGAGCGTGCACAGACACCGTCAGACTTTCCCTGCTCCTTTCCCTGTCTGCACCGCACCTTGGCTTTGTGCACCGCTTGTCTTTTCCCTTTAAGTTGCAGCCAGATGCGTCCGGGGTTCTTTCCATTTCCTTGTTCTTCATAGTTAAATTTCTCCAAAGACCCGAGAACGGTGAATATCAACGGGAATAACATACGCACCCGGCAGCGGCTCCGCTGCAATGAGTAGAACTGTTCTCCAGGGGCGGTGAATTTGTCCACCACATCTGCGCCGGGGGTCTCATCTTCTGCCCTGCTCTGCGCGGCCACGTCATCCATCCCTGGTGTTATGATCAGTCCGGAATGGTGCTCATTGTAGACGCTGCGGACCTGCGAGAAGAGATAGAAAACAAACATCAGATTACTCGATCACCAGGAGCCAATCATTACTTGTACAGTGGACAGGTGTGAGGGTACAGCACAAACCACAAACACCGCTGTAACCAGAGGGGGCGCACTGGGGTCCAGGGACAATATGACACCCCGTGAGTGAAAAGTGAACCCAGAAACATCTAATGTTGGGAGAAAACAAGGTAAGGGGCGATTTGCCTTTTCAGAAGGAAATTCCTACTGACTAAGCAGATTCATGGCACACTGTAACAAGGCTGTCACATGCGCTGTCGGCAGAGGTGTCAGACAAAATAGGTGCAGGTAGCGTCAGTAGAATAATCTGCATTATCTCATCCCCTAAACAATATTATGTCAAATAACAAATGAATAATGAAGATGACACCGGAGTGTACAACAACGAGGACACAACGTGCACTGAGAGCTCCACTAGAGGTGAAACACGAGCGTAATAACTGTGAGGGGTGGTATACAGGAGGGTAGTGACGGTGGGGGGCAGTAAACAGCACGGTAGTGACGGAGGGGGGCAGTATACAGCAGGGTAGTGACGGTGGGGGGCAGTATACAGGATGGTAGTGACGGTGGGGGGCAGTATACAGCAGGGTAGTGACGGTGGGGGGGCAGTATACAGCAGGGTAGTGACGGTGGGGGGGCAGTATACAGCAGGGTAGTGACGGTGGGGGGGCAGTATACAGGAGGGCAGTGAAGGTGGGGCACAGTATACAGCAGGGTAGTGACGGTGGGGGGCAGTATACAGCAGGGTAGTGACGGTGGAGGGCAGTATACAGCAGGGTAGTGACGGTGAGCGGGCAGTATACAGGAGGGCAGTGAAGGTGGGGCGCAGTATACAGCAGGGTAATGACGGGGGGAGCAGTATACAGCAGGGTGGTGATGGTAGGGGGCAGTATACTGCAGGGTAGTGACTGTGGAGGGCAGTATACAGCAGGGTAGTGACGGTGGGGGGCAGTATACAGCAGGGTAGTGACTGGGTAGAGGCTAAATCCAAGTCGGCTAAAGGACCTCTGCCCATGTGACCGGAAGGGGCGGTGCCTCTTCCTCCATAGAACAGACAGAGCAGACACGAGGAAGCTGTGGATATCATGGCGGGATTTCGTGCAGGGTTTGGATTTGGAGTGTTTTGTGCAGGATTTGCCTCTTCCTCCATAGAGCAGAGCAGACAGGAGGCGGCTGTGGATGTCATGGCTGGATTTCGAGGATTTTTGTGCAAGATTTGGGGTATTATGGGGGTCATTCTCCAAAGTCATAGATCAGGTAAGTGGGAGTCTGCCTGCAGAAAATGGGGTGATGTTGCTTGCATGGGGCTGCCTGGAGAGAATGGGGTGATGTTGCTTGCATGGGTCTGCCTGGGGAGAATGGGGTGGTGCTGCTTGCATGGGGCTGCCTGGGGGAGAATGGGGTGGTGCTGCTTGCATGGGGCTGCCTGGGGGAGAATGGGGTGGTGCTGCTTGCATGGGGCTGCCTGGGGGAGAATGGGGTGGTGATGCTTGCATGGGGCTGCCTGGGGAGAATGGGGTGGTGATGCTTGCATGGGGCTGCCTGGGGAGAATGGGGTGGTGCTGCTTGCATGGGGCTGCCTGGGGAGAATGGGGTGGTGCTGCTTGCATGGGGCTGCCTGGGGAGAATGGGGTGGTGTTGCTTGCATGGGGCTGCCTGGGGAGAATGGGGTGGTGCTGCTTGCATGGGGCTGCCTGGGGATAATGGGGTGATGCTTGCATGGGGCTGCCTGGGGAGAATGGGGTGATGTTGCTTGCATGGGTCTGCCTGGGGAGAATGGGGTGGTGATGCTTGCATGGGGCTGCCTGGGGAGAATGGGGTGGTGTTGCTTGCATGGGGCTGCTGGGGAGAATGGGGTGGTGTTGCTTGCATGGGGCTGCCTGGGGAGAATGGGGTGGTGTTGCTTGCATGGGGCTGCCTGGGGATAATGGGGTGGTGATGCTTGCATGGGGCTGCCTGGGGAGAATGGGGTGGTGATGCTTGCATGGGGCTGCCTGGGGAGAATGGGGTGGTGATGCTTGCATGGGGCTGCCTGGGGAGAATGGGGTGGTGATGCTTGCATGGGGCTGCCTGGGGAGAATGGGGTGGTGATGCTTGCATGGGGCTGCCTGGGGAGAATGGGGTGGTGATGCTTGCATGGGGCTGCCTGGGGAGAATGGGGTGGTGATGCTTGCATGGGGCTGCCTGGGGAGAATGGGGGGGTGATGCTTGCATGGGGCTGCCTGGGGAGAATGGGGGGATGTTGCTTGCATGGGGCTGCCTGGGGAGAATGGGGGGGATGTTGCTTGCATGGGGCTGCCTGGGGAGAATGGGGGGATGTTGCTTGCATGAGTCTGCCTGGGGAGAATGGGGTGGTGCTGCTTGCATGGGGCTGCCTGGGGGAGAATGGGGTGGTGCTGCTTGCATGGGGCTGCCTGGGGGAGAATAGGGTGGTGCTGCTTGCATGGGGCTGCCTGGGGGAGAATAGGGTGGTGCTGCTTGCATGGGGCTGCCTTGGGGAGAATGGGGTGGTGATGCTTGCATGGGGCTGCCTGGGGAGAATGGGGTGGTGATGCTTGCATGGGGCTGCCTGGGTGAGAATGGGGTGGTGCTGCTTGCATGGGGCTGCCTGGGGGAGAATGGGGTGGTGCTGCTTGCATGGGGCTGCCTGGGGAGGTGATGCTTGCATGGGGCTGCCTGGGGAGAATGGGGGGGGGTGATGCTTGCATGGGGCTGCCTGGGGAGAATGGGGGGGGTGTTGCTTGCATGGGGCTGCCTGGGGAGAATGGGGGGGGATGTTGCTTGCATGGGGCTGCCTGGGGAGAATGGGGGGATGTTGCTTGCATGGGTCTGCCTGGGGAGAATCGGGTGGTGGTGCTTGCATGGGGCTGCCTGGGGAGAATCGGGTGGTGGTGCTTGCATGGGGCTGCATGTGCATGCTGGACGGGGGGGGGGGGTCCGCCTGGGGAGAAGGGGGAGATGTTGTTTGCATGGGACTGCGTGCTGGAGGGGCCTGCCTGGGGAAAGGTGACTGCATGCTGGGGGTCTCAGTGGGAAGGGGGTCATGTTTCTTGCTAGTGGGGCTGGGTGTCTGTTGTGAAGGGGGGCTGCAGGTCTCTGGGGAAGAGAGGCTGTGTGCTGGAGTCTCTGTTAGGAAGGGGGTCATGTTGCCTGCATGGGGGATCTGCGTGCAGGGGGGTCTACCTGCAGAATGGGGCTGATGCTACTCGCATGGGTCTATGTGGTGTGGGGGGCTGATGTCACGTGCTGTGCAGGTCAGTGTGTGTGATGTCACTTGCGGTGGGGGGTGCAGGGAAGTATAGTGCTACGTGTGTGGGGGCGAACAGGGGAGGGGATGAATGATGATGGAGATCTGAGGGATTGATATTACTTGGCATGAGAATCTCTGCCTGATGGTGAGGAGTCGGTCCTGTTAATATTATTAATATTATTGGGGACACATGCTGTCAGGTTGATGACTGACCTATGACCTCTGGGAGCGAAACAGCTTTACAACAATGTCTCCAGATCCCTGGCTTTATTCTCCCCTCGCACGCTGTGCTGCTCAGTATTAGCCCGATGACCACTGGTGTCAGCCACTACTTGTATCCAGTTTTCTGCATGATTTTTTTTTCTGTTTTATTCTAGGTATTCTGACTTTTCCCCATCCTGTGCCCCCCCCCCCCCCCCCCAGAGCAGTGACCTCCCTGCAGATGTCGTTACATCACTGGACTTCTTTTCACCAAGTGGAATGGCGGTGCCTCACCTCCTGCCTCAGCTTTGATGCATTACCGTCTTTAGCATTTTGCCGTCTCTCAATATTTGCCGTCGGCACCTTGTTGCTTTCTTTTTCTATCTCATCAAGAAGTTTTAAGATGTCCTCGGACTGCCCCAGCTCACGGATAACCTTCTCAACCACCTCCTTGGAATATCCCATCTTCTTGAAAAAGTTTACAAGGATCTTGTACTCGGATTCGGAGCTCATGGGATCGTATTCGTACATGTCGATCAACGAGTCTTCGCTAGAGTCAGTCATCAGATCTAAGATGGGCAAGTTGGTAGTAGCGACGCTGGCACTTGAGACGGGACCGTCTTTCTGGATGCAGTCTAAGGAGAACGGCTTCTTTGGACATCGATCTTCATTCTCGGAGCATCGCCTCTTTTTGGACAATCTGTCCTGTTGGGTGAGCGACATGAGTGCGGGATGAGCTGCTGTCTCGGGTACACTGGAAAACACAGAATCCAGCTGGCTGGTCAACTCCGTTACGGGGGCCCGAGGTATTTTTCTAGATGCCGGCCGTGAAGTGAAAGTAGAGCACAGCGGTGACGTCACCGCTGTGCTCTGCTTTCACTTTACGGCCGGCAGTCAGTCAGTGCGGGAAGCAGATGGCGAGGGACCTGACGGACACCAGAATGTGAGTATGTACTGTTTTTTTTTTTTTTTACATTTACGATGGTAACCAGGGTAAACATCGGGTTACTAAGCGCGGCCCTGCGCTTAGTAACCCGATGTTTACCCCGGTTACAAGCGAACGCATCGTTGGATCAGTGTCACACACACCGCTCCAGCGATGACAGCGGGAGATCCAGCGACGAAATAAAGTTCCAAACGATCTGGGACACAGCGATATCGTATGGATATCGCTGGAACGTCACGGATCGTGCCGTCGTAGCGACAAAAGTGCCACTGTGAGACGGTACCCTAAGTCCCAAGACCCCTAATCTGTCCGACACCGCCATCCAACCCCCCCCCCAGACTCCTCTCTGCACAACCCCCCCCCCCCCCCCCCCCCCCATGTCCAAATAGTAACGGTCCGCTGAATGAAACTCAAAGACGGCAGAAGTAGATGTTGGCTGCGCTCATATGTCTTTGTTTTCCATCTTTACAGGTACTTAAGGGGAGGTGCGTTCTCAGCCCTGGATGACAGCGCCGCGTGTCACCGTACACAGGAATCCGAGCCTCTGCACCTGACATACAGGTTTGGTGAGACTCCAGCTTCCTCCGTGGGGAATTACATCTTTAAGACATTCTGACACATGACGCAGAGAAGCTGCGGCTCTGCGACGACTGCTCATCATTTTATGGGGAATTTACAGTAATTTGCTGACACCTGAATGGGTTTTCTGCCAACAAAATAAGGCAGTTCTTGAAGTCGTCGTCTCCTCAAGACATCCCCCCATTAGTGACCCCTCTCCGAGCCAGCACTGCTGAGTAATGTGCCGTGAACCCGGCCCACACACATAGGACAGAAAGGGAGAAAGTCCCACATCAGTACCAGCATCACCCACAACAACCAGTAGAGCTGTGCTCGGTCTACAATGAAGGGGACTGAACACGGACCCTACACCAAATTACTGGCAGGGAGACTGATTAGGAGTCGGACCCCAAGGACGCTACGAGCGTGCACAGACACCGTCAGACTTTCCCTGCTCCTTTCCCTGTCTGCACCGCACCTTGGCTTTGTGCACCGCTTGTCTTTTCCCTTTAAGTTGCAGCCAGATGCGTCCGGGGTTCTTTCCATTTCCTTGTTCTTCATAGTTAAATTTCTCCAAAGACCCGAGAACGGTGAATATCAACGGGAATAACATACGCACCCGGCAGCGGCTCCGCTGCAATGAGTAGAACTGTTCTCCAGGGGCGGTGAATTTGTCCACCACATCTGCGCCGGGGGTCTCATCTTCTGCCCTGCTCTGCGCGGCCACGTCATCCATCCCTGGTGTTATGATCAGTCCGGAATGGTGCTCATTGTAGACGCTGCGGACCTGCGAGAAGAGATAGAAAACAAACATCAGATTACTCGATCACCAGGAGCCAATCATTACTTGTACAGTGGACAGGTGTGAGGGTACAGCACAAACCACAAACACCGCTGTAACCAGAGGGGGCGCACTGGGGTCCAGGGACAATATGACACCCCGTGAGTGAAAAGTGAACCCAGAAACATCTAATGTTGGGAGAAAACAAGGTAAGGGGCGATTTGCCTTTTCAGAAGGAAATTCCTACTGACTAAGCAGATTCATGGCACACTGTAACAAGGCTGTCACATGCGCTGTCGGCAGAGGTGTCAGACAAAATAGGTGCAGGTAGCGTCAGTAGAATAATCTGCATTATCTCATCCCCTAAACAATATTATGTCAAATAACAAATGAATAATGAAGATGACACCGGAGTGTACAACAACGAGGACACAACGTGCACTGAGAGCTCCACTAGAGGTGAAACACGAGCGTAATAACTGTGAGGGGTGGTATACAGGAGGGTAGTGACGGTGGGGGGCAGTAAACAGCACGGTAGTGACGGAGGGGGGCAGTATACAGCAGGGTAGTGACGGTGGGGGGCAGTATACAGGATGGTAGTGACGGTGGGGGGCAGTATACAGCAGGGTAGTGACGGTGGGGGGGCAGTATACAGCAGGGTAGTGACGGTGGGGGGGCAGTATACAGCAGGGTAGTGACGGTGGGGGGGGCAGTATACAGGAGGGCAGTGAAGGTGGGGCACAGTATACAGCAGGGTAGTGACGGTGGGGGGCAGTATACAGCAGGGTAGTGACGGTGGAGGACAGTATACAGCAGGGTAGTGACGGTGAGCGGGCAGTATACAGGAGGGCAGTGAAGGTGGGGCGCAGTATACAGCAGGGTAATGACGGGGGGAGCAGTATACAGCAGGGTGGTGATGGTAGGGGGCAGTATACTGCAGGGTAGTGACTGTGGAGGGCAGTATACAGCAGGGTAGTGACGGTGGGGGGCAGTATACAGCAGGGTAGTGACTGGGTAGAGGCTAAATCCAAGTCGGCTAAAGGACCTCTGCCCATGTGACCGGAAGGGGCGATAGAACAGACAGAGCAGACACGAGGAAGCTGTGGATATCATGGCGGGATTTCGTGCAGGGTTTGGATTTGGAGTGTTTTGTGCAGGATTTGCCTCTTCCTCCATAGAGCAGAGCAGACAGGAGGCGGCTGTGGATGTCATGGCTGGATTTCGAGGATTTTTGTGCAAGATTTGGGGTATTATGGGGGTCATTCTCCAAAGTCATAGATCAGGTAAGTGGGAGTCTGCCTGCAGAAAATGGGGTGATGTTGCTTGCATGGGGCTGCCTGGAGAGAATGGGGTGATGTTGCTTGCATGGGTCTGCCTGGGGAGAATGGGGTGGTGCTGCTTGCATGGGGCTGCCTGGGGGAGAATGGGGTGGTGCTGCTTGCATGGGGCTGCCTGGGGGAGAATGGGGTGGTGCTGCTTGCATGGGGCTGCCTGGGGGAGAATGGGGTGGTGATGCTTGCATGGGGCTGCCTGGGGAGAATGGGGTGGTGATGCTTGCATGGGGCTGCCTGGGGAGAATGGGGTGGTGCTGCTTGCATGGGGCTGCCTGGGGAGAATGGGGTGGTGATGCTTGCATGGGGCTGCCTGGGGAGAATGGGGTGGTGTTGCTTGCATGGGGCTGCCTGGGGAGAATGGGGTGGTGCTGCTTGCATGGGGCTGCCTGGGGAGAATGGGGTGGTGCTGCTTGCATGGGGCTGCCTGGGGAAGAATGGGGTGATGCTTGCATGGGGCTGCCTGGGGAGAATGGGGTGAGGTTGCTTGCATGGGTCTGCCTGGGGAGAATGGGGTGGTGATGCTTGCATGGGGTTGCCTGGGGAGAATGGGGTGGTGTTGCTTGCATGGGGCTGCTGGGGAGAATGGGGTGGTGTTGCTTGCATGGGGCTGCCTGGGGAGAATGGGGTGGTGATGCTTGCATGGGGCTGCCTGGGGAGAATGGGGTGGTGATGCTTGCATGGGGCTGCCTGGGGAGAATGGGGTGGTGATGCTTGCATGGGGCTGCCTGGGGAGAATGGGGTGGTGATGCTTGCATGGGGCTGCCTGGGGAGAATGGGGTGGTGATGCTTGCATGGGGCTGCCTGGGGAGAATGGGGTGGTGATGCTTGCATGGGGCTGCCTGGGGAGAATGGGGTGGTGATGCTTGCATGGGGCTGCCTGGGGTGGTGATGCTTGCATGGGGCTGCCTGGGGAGAATGGGGTGGTGATGCTTGCATGGGGCTGCCTGGGGAGAATGGGGTGGTGATGCTTGCATGGGGCTGCCTGGGGAGAATGGGGGGGTGATGCTTGCATGGGGCTGCCTGGGGAGAATGGGGGGATGTTGCTTGCATGGGGCTGCCTGGGGAGAATGGGGGGGATGTTGCTTGCATGGGGCTGCCTGGGGAGAATGGGGGGATGTTGCTTGCATGAGTCTGCCTGGGGAGAATGGGGTGGTGCTGCTTGCATGGGGCTGCTTGGGGGAGAATGGGGTGGTGCTGCTTGCATGGGGCTGCCTGGGGGAGAATAGGGTGGTGCTGCTTGCATGGGGCTGCCTTGGGGAGAATGGGGTGGTGCTGCTTGCATGGGGCTGCCTGGGGAGAATGGGGTGGTGATGCTTGCATGGGGCTGCCTGGGGAGAATGGGGTGGTGATGCTTGCATGGGGCGGTGCTGCTTGCATGGGGCTGCCTGGGGAGAATGGGGTGGTGCTGCTTGCATGGGGCTGCCTGGGGAGGTGATGCTTGCATGGGGCTGCCTGGGGAGAATGGGGTGGTGTTGCTTGCATGGGGCTGCCTGGGGAGAATGGGGGGGGTGATGCTTGCATGGGGCTGCCTGGGGAGAATGGGGGGGATGTTGCTTGCATGGGGCTGCCTGGGGAGAATGGGGGGATGTTGCTTGCATGGGTCTGCCTGGGGAGAATCGGGTGGTGGTGCTTGCATGGGGCTGCCTGGGGAGAATCGGGTGGTGGTGCTTGCATGGGGCTGCATGTGCATGCTGGACGGGGGGGGGGGTCCGCCTGGGGAGAAGGGGGAGATGTTGTTTGCATGGGACTGCGTGCTGGAGGGGCCTGCCTGGGGAAAGGTGACTGCATGCTGGGGGTCTCAGTGGGAAGGGGGTCATGTTTCTTGCTAGTGGGGCTGGGTGTCTGTTGTGAAGGGGGGCTGCAGGTCTCTGGGGAAGAGAGGCTGTGTGCTGGAGTCTCTGTTAGGAAGGGGGTCATGTTGCCTGCATGGGGGATCTGCGTGCAGGGGGGTCTACCTGCAGAATGGGGCTGATGCTACTCGCATGGGTCTATGTGGTGTGGGGGGCTGATGGCACGTGCTGTGCAGGTCAGTGTGTGTGATGTCACTTGCGGTGGGGGGTGCAGGGAAGTATAGTGCTACGTGTGTGGGGGCGAACAGGGGAGGGGATGAATGATGATGGAGATCTGAGGGATTGATATTACTTGGCATGAGAATCTCTGCCTGATGGTGAGGAGTCGGTCCTGTCAATATTATTAATATTATTGGGGACACATGCTGTCAGGTTGATGACTGACCTATGACCTCTGGGAGCGAAACAGCTTCACAACAATGTCTCCAGATCCCTGGCTTTATTCTCCCCTCGCACGCTGTGCTGCTCAGTATTAGCCCGATGGCCACTGGTGTCAGCCACTACTTGTATCCAGTTTTCTGCATGATTTTTTTTTCTGTTTTATTCTAGGTATTCTGACTTTTCCCCATCCTGTGCCCCCCCCCCCCCCCCCAGAGCAGTGACCTCCCTGCAGATGTCGTTACATCACTGGACTTCTTTTCACCAAGTGGAATGGCGGTGCCCCCACAATCCATGTGAGGACCCAAAGGGATGACACTGTGTGCATCTGATAATGTCAGATAGATGAGTATAATTACTTTAAAAAAAACAAAAAATAAACCCTTTTTCTCGATTTTCTCGCGCCCTGTCTCCCCGCTCTCGCGCCCTGTCTCCCCGCTCTCGCGCCCTGTCTCCCCGCTCTATAGATAAGCCCACCAGCATCAGGGGCTTATCTACAGCATTCTGTAATGCTGTAGTTAAGCCTCCAATGTATCCTAAAAGATGAGAAAAAGAGGTTATATTATACTCAAGCGGGCGGTCTGATCCAAGTCGCGGTCCGGTCCTGGGCCTCCCATCTTGATAGGATGACTTCCTCTTCTTGTCTTCACACTGCGGTGCGCAGGCGCCGGAAAAGGTCAGAGAGGCCTGGGGCCTGCACACTGCAGTACTTTGTGCTGGAGCCGCAGCGTGAAGACACGAAGAGGACATCATCCGATGAAGATAGGAGGCGCCAGACCGGGCCGCGATGCCCATCGGACAGGACTGGGACTGTCCCTGGGTGAGTATAATATAACCTCTTTTTCTAATTTTTAAGGATACATCGGGGGCTTATCTACAGCATTACAGAATGCTGGAGATAAGCCCCTGATGCTGGTGGGCTTAGCTCGCCCTCGATTTTGGGGGTGACAGGTTGCCTTTAAGCACCACAATACAATTTTTGCAGCTAAAGCACAGGGGACTTTGGTACAAAATGTGTTTTTCTTTTTTATAATTAATCTGTCTTTAATGTTTAATTCATTGTTTTAATTTCTAAAACTCTTTATTATTGATTTGTATGTATGCATACTTTTATATTTCTCTTTTTTTTTTATTTCTAACTATTTGACTTGTAATAAACTTGTTTGACAGCTATGAGTTGAAATTTCATTTCCTTGCGGATTTACATTCTATGGGGAAGAGACAAAAGGTCGGGGGTGCAGCAGCTCGGGTGGTGGTGAGGCGGCAGAATGGTTATTGCAGGCTGTTGGCTTTCCTGAAGAGGTGGGTTTTCAGGTTCCGTCTGAAGGATCCAAGGGTGGTGGATAATTGGACGTGTTGAGGCGTGGAATTCGAGAGGATGGGGGACATTGGGGAGAAATCTTGGAGGCGGTTGTGTGAGGAATGAATAAGTGTGGAGGAGAGTAGGAGGTCTTGGGAGGATCGAAGATTACGTGAGGGAAGATATTGGGAGATTAGTTCAGAGATATAAGGAGGGGACAGGTTGTGGATGGCTTTGTAGATCAGTTTTAGTAGTTTGAACTGGATTCGATGTGGAATTGGGAGTCAGTGGAGAAATTTGCAGAGGGGAGAAACGGGAGTAGAGAGGTGGATTAGCCGGGCAACATAGTTAAAGACAGACTGGAGTGGTGCAAGAGAGTTAGCGGGGAGGCCGCAGAGGAGGATGTTGCAATAGTCGAGGTGAGAGATAAGGGCATGCTCAAGCATTTTAGTAGATTGAGGGCAGAGGAAGGGACGGATTCTGGCAATATGTTTGAGTTGGAGGCGGCAGGAGGTGGCAAGAGTTTGGACGTGCGGTTTGATGGACAGGGCAGAGTCGAGAGTTACCGTGAGGTAGCGGATTTCAGGTGTGGGAGAGAACGTGATTCTGCTTACCATAATAGATAGATCAGGTAGGGGAGATTGGCATTGTCTACATTGAGTTTTAGGAAGCGAGAGGTGAAGGAGGATATGGCTGATAGACACTTCGGGATTCTGGACACCGGAGAGGTGACATCTGGGCCAGAGAGGTAGATCTGAGTGTCATCAGCATACAGGTGATACTGGAAGCCATGGGACTTTGAGTTATCCTAGGCCAAGGGTATAGATGGAAAAAATTAGGGTCCCCAGGACAGAGCCTTGAGGGACTCCAACAGAGAGAGGGCGGAATGAGCCAATACAGTCTGCTGTGCCTGCCCAACGACCGCAGAGTTGCCCAGATCATACCCCTACTGATTACTGGGTGGCCACCCTGCTGCATCCCTGCTGCAAAGTACCATTATTACTTCCGTCACTGGAGCGGGATGGCAAAATGTGTGAATACGAGCACATGCTGGTAGGGGCACTACTGACGGCATTCCCACCTGACAGAAGAAACACAAGGCAGAGGAGGAGGAAGTCGCCAACGCAGCTGGGGCACCACCTCAGAAGGGAGCGTTAACATGGCTAAAATGTGAAAAAAATTCATCAGCATGACACATCATCCAGCACCACCATCTGATACGGTCTATACAACCAGGTGCCAGCGTTATAACAACATGGTGGAAGAGTACATGTCTAAGTTGGGTCTGCCCATTTAACTTCTTGGTTTCCAAACTGGACACATGGCCTAGGCTTGTACTTTTTGACTTGGAAGTGCCAGCATGCCCCGTTGCAAGTGTAATGTTGGAACATGTGTTAATCACAGCAGGGGATATCACACATAGGCGCATCCACCTGTCCAAAGCCAACATAAGCACTCTCGCATTCATTAAAAGAAACCAGGAGTGGAGTCCACAGGACTTTTCTGTACCTCTGGCAAACCAGACAAATGTACCATCTGCACCCAGACATTGTTATATTTTATTTGCCATTTGTTTTATTTTGGGGCCTTACCAAAAAGGAAGAGAAATAAAATCCACAAAAATAATGTTGGATACCATCAGACCTGCCTCTTCCACCTACACTGCAATGTCCACCTCCTGCTAGTCCACCTACACCACCTCCTCCTCCACTAGGACATCCGACTACTGTATCTACATTGTTCTTTTTTATTTTATATTATGTTCTTCTAAGTGCTGTCCCTAGAAGAAAAAAAAAACAAACTTGGATACCTCATCCCCTGCCTCTTCCACCTTCATCGCCACATTCGCCTCAAGCTCCTCCACCTACTACACCTCCTACATTTGGACCTATGCCTCTTTTTTCAAGATTATTATTATTACTTTTTATTCTCTGTTGTTCCATTTTTCACCTTTACCGCTTACTACCCCCATTTTACAGCACGAAAGTTCGAGACCACATTGGCTGTGAGCTGGTCTCATTATGCTGGGAAGGGCCCAATAAACATTTACCTTTTCAGCCTATTAATCAGTGAACAGCTCTCTGCTTTTTCTTAGCTGGTTATTAAAAAATGGGTGGACTCACCCAAAAAATTAATTGGGCCCCCTCCATTTTTAATAACCAGCTAAGGCAAAACAGACCGCTAAGGGCTGATGTTAAATAGCTGTGAAGGTCCATGGATATTGGCCCCTACCAACACTAATAAGACTAGTCCTCAGCTGCACGAGAAATGGAGCATCCTGATTGCTTTTGTGCAGTGGCAATTGGGGTAATATATACAGCTCTGGCCAAAATTAAGAACCCACCACATCAAAACCCTGTCATGGGCAGCCCATTCTCCAGACCTGAACCCAATTGGAAAACTTGGAATGTAATCAAGAGGATGATGGATAGTCACAAGCCATCAAACAAAGAAGAACTGCTTACATTTTTGCGCCAGAAGCAGTGTGAAACACTGCTGGAAAGCATGCCAAGATGCATGTAAGCTGTGATTAAAAATTATGGTTATTACACAAAATATTAATTTCTGAATAGTGATGGGCGAGCACTAAAATGCTCGGGTGCTCGTTGCTCGGGTCGGGCAAATTGGAATTCTCAGGTACTCGGCCAGAACAGCGAACCCAATATAAGTCTACGTGAGACCAGAGTATTTTTACTGCGATCCCCCCGGGGGTCCTTTTAATTTCTAAAAACATCTGAAAATGATGGAAACACTGCTCAAAAGACACAGGAACATCATGGGGATAAGCCCTAGAAGCATTCCTGACTCCTAGTTCACAGCCTTAGGGTATGTTTCCACATTCAGGAAACGCTGCGTTTTTCCGCAGCGTCAAAAACGCAGCGTCCAGATGTTACAGCATAGTGGATGGGATTTTATGAAATCCAGACTGCACTATGTGTGAAAAAACGCATGAGTTTTTGCCGCGAAAACGCATGCGTTGTGCGTTTTTTCAAAACGCTGCATGTTGCTACTATGAGCAAAACACGCAGGTACACCGCAGGTGACCTGCCAGTGACCTCAGGTGCAGTTTTGGTCAGGATTTTACTTGCATAAAATCCTGACCAAAGCCTGATGCAATCCTGAACGTGGAAACATACCCTTAGGCCGGTTTCACACTTGCGTTGGTAGCAGCTGCGGACTTCCTCCGTGAAGCTCCGCCGCTAGCTCTGCCTATTTCTGCATGCGGCCGGCATGCAGCCTGTATACCTATATTTGACATTAGGTACGCAGGTCGTGCTGCAGTATGCGGATGCTTCCGCATGCGTCGTTTTGACGATGCAGAGAAGAAAAATTGCTACAAGCTGCGTCCTACGCTGGTCTCCGCATCGTCAAAACGACGCATGCGGCAACATCTGCATACTGCGGCACGACCTGCGTACCTAATGTTAAATATATACAAAAAAAGTGAAAACAGCACAAGCTCACCGACGGGTGCCAGGCCTTCCAGGCAGGACAGTCCACTTATCCACCCAAGTATCAGAGATTAGAAAAAGGAAGGCAGCACTCCAATATTTGTAAAGGTGAAAAAAGCTGTGACGTTTATTTCAGACCCACATCTTCATACGACGTTTCGGCTCACACTGAGCCTTTCTCAAGCAGTGGGAGGTTACAATTCATATGCTTATATACATGTGATTCACAATTATTTGCATACCATATAGCCATAAAAGTGTTTGCAGTGTTAATTAAAAGTTAATTCATTTCATAAGTGTTTGTTTGATATATAAAGTGCATTGTGCTAAGGTGCTGTTTATGGACTGTTTAGACTCCATTAATCCTCCAATCATTTACTTCCAACTTATTACCTTCTCCTATAACCAGATATTGCCATAATGCTTCATATTTACCGGTATCATTAAGGTTTTTAGCGCTTACCCCACCAAATGAACGAGACCCACATGGAGGACTGCATGGACGCCAGTCTCGGCGTTCCCTATACTCTACTGCGCATGTCTGAATATTAACTTCCTGGTGTGCGAGTCAGTGAGATTGCGCCTGCGCATAGGTGCCTTGTCAGTGCCGCTCCACCATCTTAGTTGTGGCATTCCACTTCATGTTGCTTATTATTTAGCGCTTCTGCGCTGGGCACTATATTTGCCACACTGCACCAACCTGTACGTTAATGATGGTATTAATAGCATTGGTCTAATAATTTTTATTACTTATATGGTTCACTCTTGGCTAGCAGGAAAATACCTTATTCAGGCTATCTCCCACTGCCAATGAGCCTCTGCACTGATCCATGTCCTTCTCAGGTCACATGACCACCGCAGCAGGACCCATATGAGTGTATAACTAAAAAATGAGTATTCCTTAGACCAAATTAGTTGAAATTTATTTTATTGACGCCATATTTGTATATTATTCTCATTTCAATCTCACTGGCCAGCAGACCAAGACATTTTTTATATATATGATAAATTACCAAAAATTATACCATATTTTTTGTTTTTTTTTATTTTTTTATTTATTATGTCCTCCTCTGTGGATTTCTTCCATATATCAGTAGGGCAGGGGCCTTTTTGTTGAGGATGGAGTCGTATCTAAAATTACAAACAAAACACTTAGTAAAAATGAAATAATAGAACAGTCCACATTCCATATATTCCATATATATCCAACAGTGTAAAGACACCAAATTTGAAGAACACATAATTTTAAGACTTTTTTCCATATTAATGAATTTTAAACTCTACATTTAGGCCTCTTGGCTTCAGTGTGTCCAACTCATAAATCCAACGCAGTTCCAATTTTTTCAATAGGTATGCTCTATCCCCCCCTCTCCTTTGGACAGGGACTCTGTCTATGATTCTAAATTTCAAGTCCTTTTCCGTGTGGTTAAAGTCCAAGAAGTGTTTTGAGACTGGCAAGTCCTGTCTTTTCTTTCTTATCGTATGCCTATGATTATTCATACGCGTTTTAAGCTCACACGTTGTCTCCCCAATATACCACAGTTTGCAAGGGCATTCCAATAGGTAGATGACATAGTCTGAGTCACATGTGACATATTCCTCAATAGTATATTGTTTATTTGTTACTGGGTGGCTAAACTTAGATCCCTTTATCATATGTTTGCAGTTCACGCATGATAGACACGGGAAGCTACCATGCTGTTTTGCACCTGTTATTGTGGTTTGACCAACAGCCTTTAGAGGGCCAATATCCGATTTAACTATCTGGTCTTTAAGATTTTTACTTCTCCGATATGAGAAGAGTGGAGGTTCTCTAAATTCTTTAATTTTTGGAAGGCACTTTCCCAGCATACTCCAATGTCTCCTAATCACCTCAGCAATGGGCCCACTTTCCTCCGTATATGTTGTGACAAATGGTATTCTTTTTAACACTTTTTTTGCTGTACTGTTTTTAAGCAACTCCCTTCTATTTCTTTTTAGGGTATTGTCTTTTACTCTATTTAACAATTCCTTCGGATATCCTCTCTCCAAAAATTTTTTTGTTAAGCCATCTATTACTTCCTCAATCTCATTTTCATTTTTGACAATTCTACGCACCCTCAACAGTTGGCTAAGAGGAATTGATCTCACCATACTGCGAGGGTGTTGGCTATCAAATACCAAGAGGTTATTCCTGTCTGTCTCTTTAACGAACAGGGTTGTTGTCAACTCCCCATTCTCTTGCTTTATCAGTACATCTAAAAATTGTATACTGGACTTTGAAGAGGTTAGTGTAAACTTAATTGTTTCATCAATTTCATTTAGATACTCATGGAACGTGTTGAGTTCTTTCTCTGTACCTGTCCATAGGAGGAAGATGTCGTCTATGTATCGCCACCACACCAACACATGTTGGAAGTGGTGGGACACATAGACGAGATCCTCCTCCAGTACACTCATTACAAGATTAGCATAAGCGGGGGCCATACTGGCCCCCATTGCTGTTCCGCGTTGTTGCGCATAAAATGTATCACCAAAGAGGAAATAGCTACGCCTCAAAATAATTTCCAATAATTTTAGTATAATTTCTTTACCATCCACAGATATTTCAATTGTATTTAGCTTCTTTTCTATTGCTTTCAACCCAGATTGGTGTGTTATTGATGTATATAGAGAGATGACATCATAAGATGCCATAATCACCTCCCCTTTTAATTTCACGTTTTCCAATTTGTTTAAAAAATGTGTTGTGTCTTGGATGTAAGATTTGCTTTCTTTGGCTATCGGATTGAGGATTCTATCAAGAAATGTTCCTAACCCACTGAACACTGAGTCCACCCCCGACACTATAGGGCGTCCCGGGGGGTCCCTCAGTGACTTATGGATTTTTGGTGTAGTATATAGTACTGGCGTTCTAGGAAATTTAACATATAAATAATCCATAAGTTCTTGATCAATTATTTTTTTATTAACTGCATCTTCTAGGCAATTCTTGATTTCCGCCATAATGCTGAATTTAGGGTCCCCCTCTAGTTTTTGATACACTTTTTCGTCTTGCAATTGGCTGTTAATTTCTGCTATATATTTATGCCTGTCCATGATGACGACCGCACCACCCTTATCTGCAGGTTTAATGATGAGGTCGCCATCATGGACAAGTTCCTGCAACGCTTTAGATTCCTCAACAGTCATATTGGGATGTTTAAATTTTTTTATTCCCCCTTTTCTTATTTCCTCAATCTCCTCTCTTACAGCTTTTTCAAAAGCATTAATCACTGCTGAATTAACGGGCGGCGTAAATTCACTACGTTTTTTAAGTTCCAAAGATCTAGAATTAAATTCACTTTCCCCCTCCATGGTTTTTGTATCCTTATTCTGAAACCACTCCTTTAATTTTATGGATCTAAAAAACCTCTCCAAATCTATTTGTAAATTGAACCAATTGGTATGTGCACATGGAGAGAAAGATAGTCCCTTGCTCAGGATAGAGACCTGTGCTGGGGAGAGTACCTTGTCAGAAATGTTGATTACGAGGTCTGCTCCCGCTTCTTGTTGGCTGCCTGTCTCTGGGGCTGTGATCTGTTTTTCTCCGGTTTTCTTTTGTTCCCGGTGGTGCCGCTTGCCTCCTCTCCTCTTACGTTTGATGCTCCTTCTTGTGTCTTTTCCTGGTCTATAAGAAAAATCAACATTATATATCTGCCCAGTTCTTTCATCACCATATCGATTTTGCCCATGGCCACCTTTCTTTTTCCATATGGGTTTGTTATTTTCTCTCTGCCATGTATAAATATTCCCTGCTTCATAATCTTCTAAATCTCTATTCCACTTTTTCCTTTTGATTTCTTCCAAATCATTACGTAATTTAATACTTTCTTTCTCAACTTTTTCTTTAAAAATATTCCATTCTTCAATTGTTATTAATAATTTAATCTTGCATTCAAATCCTTCTATATTCTGTTGTAATTTCTTGATTTCTTCTTGCAAAAATTCAATGTTTAACAGGATAGTGTCCATGGCATACTTATTGGATAACATAACAAAACGTGCACAGTATATAGCGTTACTTTGAAATAAATTTGGGCGTATACTTGATCTCAAGCCTCTTGGAATTTTACCTTCTTTATAATATTGGCCTAAGGTTATCATATGTAACTGCAAATTAATCATACGTTTGACATCACTTTCATACTTGCGTTTAAGTTCTAATGTAGATGGTGTTTGGCTTGAGATCAAGTATACGGAATAAATATAAATGGAATATTTTTAAAGAAAAAGTTGAGAAAGAAAGTATTAAATTACGTAATGATTTGGAAGAAATCAAAAGGAAAAAGTGGAATAGAGATTTAGAAGATTATGAAGCAGGGAATATTTATACATGGCAGAGAGAAAATAACAAACCCATATGGAAAAAGAAAGGTGGCCATGGGCAAAATCGATATGGTGATGAAAGAACTGGGCAGATATATAATGTTGATTTTTCTTATAGACCAGGAAAAGACACAAGAAGGAGCATCAAACGTAAGAGGAGAGGAGGCAAGCGGCACCACCGGGAACAAAAGAAAACCGGAGAAAAACAGATCACAGCCCCAGAGACAGGCAGCCAACAAGAAGCGGGAGCAGACCTCGTAATCAATATTTCTGACAAGGTACTCTCCCCAGCACAGGTCTCTATCCTGAGCAAGGGACTATCTTTCTCTCCATGTGCACATACCAATTGGTTCAATTTACAAATAGATTTGGAGAGGTTTTTTAGATCCATAAAATTAAAGGAGTGGTTTCAGAATAAGGATACAAAAACCATGGAGGGGGAAAGTGAATTTAATTCTAGATCTTTGGAACTTAAAAAACGTAGTGAATTTACGCCGCCCGTTAATTCAGCAGTGATTAATGCTTTTGAAAAAGCTGTAAGAGAGGAGATTGAGGAAATAAGAAAAGGGGGAATAAAAAAATTTAAACATCCCAATATGACTGTTGAGGAATCTAAAGCGTTGCAGGAACTTGTCCATGATGGCGACCTCATCATTAAACCTGCAGATAAGGGTGGTGCGGTCGTCATCATGGACAGGCATAAATATATAGCAGAAATTAACAGCCAATTGCAAGACGAAAAAGTGTATCAAAAACTAGAGGGGGACCCTAAATTCAGCATTATGGCGGAAATCAAGAATTGCCTAGAAGATGCAGTTAATAAAAAAATAATTGATCAAGAACTTATGGATTATTTATATGTTAAATTTCCTAGAACGCCAGTACTATATACTACACCAAAAATCCATAAGTCACTGAGGGACCCCCCGGGACGCCCTATAGTGTCGGGGGTGGACTCAGTGTTCAGTGGGTTAGGAACATTTCTTGATAGAATCCTCAATCCGATAGCCAAAGAAAGCAAATCTTACATCCAAGACACAACACATTTTTTAAACAAATTGGAAAACGTGAAATTAAAAGGGGAGGTGATTATGGCATCTTATGATGTCATCTCTCTATATACATCAATAACACACCAATCTGGGTTGAAAGCAATAGAAAAGAAGCTAAATACAATTGAAATATCTGTGGATGGTAAAGAAATTATACTAAAATTATTGGAAATTATTTTGAGGCGTAGCTATTTCCTCTTTGGTGATACATTTTATGCGCAACAACGCGGAACAGAAATGGGGGCCAGTATGGCCCCCGCTTATGCTAATCTTGTAATGAGTGTACTGGAGGAGGATCTCGTCTATGTGTCCCACCACTTCCAACATGTGTTGGTGTGGTGGCGATACATAGACGACATCTTCCTCCTATGGACAGGTACAGAGAAAGAACTCAACACGTTCCATGAGTATCTAAATGAAATTGATGAAACAATTAAGTTTACACTAACCTCTTCAAAGTCCAGTATACAATTTTTAGATGTACTGATAAAGCAAGAGAATGGGGAGTTGACAACAACCCTGTTCGTTAAAGAGACAGACAGGAATAACCTCTTGGTATTTGAAAGCCAACACCCTCGCAGTATGGTGAGATCAATTCCTCTTAGCCAACTGTTGAGGGTGCGTAGAATTGTCAAAAATGAAAATGAGATTGAGGAAGTAATAGATGGCTTAACAAAAAAATTTTTGGAGAGAGGATATCCGAAGGAATTGTTAAATAGAGTAAAAGACAATACCCTAAAAAGAAATAGAAGGGAGTTGCTTAAAAACAGTACAGCAAAAAAAGTGTTAAAAAGAATACCATTTGTCACAACATATACGGAGGAAAGTGGGCCCATTGCTGAGGTGATTAGGAGACATTGGAGTATGCTGGGAAAGTGCCTTCCAAAAATTAAAGAATTTAGAGAACCTCCACTCTTCTCATATCGGAGAAGTAAAAATCTTAAAGACCAGATAGTTAAATCGGATATTGGCCCTCTAAAGGCTGTTGGTCAAACCACAATAACAGGTGCAAAACAGCATGGTAGCTTCCCGTGTCTATCATGCGTGAACTGCAAACATATGATAAAGGGATCTAAGTTTAGCCACCCAGTAACAAATAAACAATATACTATTGAGGAATATGTCACATGTGACTCAGACTATGTCATCTACCTATTGGAATGCCCTTGCAAACTGTGGTATATTGGGGAGACAACGTGTGAGCTTAAAACGCGTATGAATAATCATAGGCATACGATAAGAAAGAAAAGACAGGACTTGCCAGTCTCAAAACACTTCTTGGACTTTAACCACACGGAAAAGGACTTGAAATTTAGAATCATAGACAGAGTCCCTGTCCAAAGGAGAGGGGGGGATAGAGCATACCTATTGAAAAAATTGGAACTGCGTTGGATTTATGAGTTGGACACACTGAAGCCAAGAGGCCTAAATGTAGAGTTTAAAATTCATTAATATGGAAAAAAGTCTTAAAATTATGTGTTCTTCAAATTTGGTGTCTTTACACTGTTGGATATATATGGAATATATGGAATGTGGACTGTTCTATTATTTCATT
Source organism: Ranitomeya variabilis (assembly GCF_051348905.1). Classification (NCBI taxonomy): domain Eukaryota; kingdom Metazoa; phylum Chordata; class Amphibia; order Anura; family Dendrobatidae; genus Ranitomeya; species Ranitomeya variabilis. The sequence continues at coordinate 183,005,810 of NC_135238.1, forward strand.
TTTACTAAGTGTTTTGTTTGTAATTTTAGATACGACTCCATCCTCAACAAAAAGGCCCCTGCCCTACTGATATATGGAAGAAATCCACAGAGGAGGACATAATAAATAAAAAAATAAAAAAAACAAAAAATATGGTATAATTTTTGGTAATTTATCATATATATAAAAAATGTCTTGGTCTGCTAGCCAGTGAGATTGAAATGAGAATAATATACAAATATGGCGTCAATAAAATAAATTTCAACTAATTTGGTCTAAGGAATACTCATTTTTTAGTTATACACTCATATGGGTCCTGCTGCGGTGGTCATGTGACCTGAGAAGGACATGGATCAGTGCAGAGGCTCATTGGCAGTGGGAGATAGCCTGAATAAGGTATTTTCCTGCTAGCCAAGAGTGAACCATATAAGTAATAAAAATTATTAGACCAATGCTATTAATACCATCATTAACGTACAGGTTGGTGCAGTGTGGCAAATATAGTGCCCAGCGCAGAAGCGCTAAATAATAAGCAACATGAAGTGGAATGCCACAACTAAGATGGTGGAGCGGCACTGACAAGGCACCTATGCGCAGGCGCAATCTCACTGACTCGCACACCAGGAAGTTAATATTCAGACATGCGCAGTAGAGTATAGGGAACGCCGAGACTGGCGTCCATGCAGTCCTCCATGTGGGTCTCGTTCATTTGGTGGGGTAAGCGCTAAAAACCTTAATGATACCGGTAAATATGAAGCATTATGGCAATATCTGGTTATAGGAGAAGGTAATAAGTTGGAAGTAAATGATTGGAGGATTAATGGAGTCTAAACAGTCCATAAACAGCACCTTAGCACAATGCACTTTATATATCAAACAAACACTTATGAAATGAATTAACTTTTAATTAACACTGCAAACACTTTTATGGCTATATGGTATGCAAATAATTGTGAATCACATGTACATAAGCATATGAATTGTAACCTCCCACTGCTTGAGAAAGGCTCAGTGTGAGCCGAAACGTCGTATGAAGATGTGGGTCTGAAATAAACGTCACAGCTTTTTTCACCTTTACAAATATTGGAGTGCTGCCTTCCTTTTTCTAATCTCTAATGTTAAATATAGGTACACAGGCTGCATACCGGCCGCATGCAGAAATAGGCGGAGCTAGCAGCGGAGGGCGGGGCTTCAAGGAGGAAGTCCGCAGCCCTCCGCAGCTGCTACCAATGCAAGTGTGAAACCGGCCTTAATCATTTTTTTCCGAGATTCATGCCATTTTTCCCGGTGCCACAAAAACCACATTAAAAACGAAACCAAAACAGGTTTTGCTGCGAAATATGTCAAGGTACATCCTTTGTAGGTTAACCACTTGCCTGTAAGGCCAAATATTTAACCCCAGACCGAAAATTTCCTCTCCCTCTTAGGCTTAGTTCAGACGCAGCGTTTTTGAAGCGTTTTTCAACTTTAACATTGCTTTCAACCACTACAAATGCATTCACTGGGAAATGTCAAAAATACTTTTCAAAATTGATTTTACAATTGCAAGGTAAGGATGCATTCCAACTAGCGCTGGGGTCCGCCAGGAGGTGATCCGTAATGGATCTGACCTCCTGGTGACCCCAGCTAAGGCTGGCAGAATCCTGGAGTTACCAGGAGGTCAGATCCATTATGGATACCCTTCTGGCGAACCCCAGCGCTACTGGGAACACAGCCTAAGATGTGTATATTTCAAAACATAATTATGTGCATAAAACAACAAAAAAGTAAGTAAATGGGCACGCCAAATATAGGCATTTTATATGCAATTTTTTTATGAAAACATTTTTTGGTTGTAGCAAACTTGGTGCAGGAATATTTATTTGTAACTTTACATATTCCCCCGACAATTCTCGCATATTATTTTTTCGGCTGAATGTTCCTTGCATACATTTTGTCCGCAAGTAGAACAGAAACGCTCCGATTTTCTTTCCTTCTTTGCTGGACAAACATAGCAGCGCTGTCATGCAGAATCCACACTCTTCCCAGTAATAGCAGAGTCATAAAAGTTCTTCCCCAGCAACAATACAGACAAAAAGATTGAGTATCACATGTAAACCTAGTACAGGCCTAAAAGGCCCCAGGAGCGTGAATATGGGGTAGTCCCAAAAAAAGGTTGTTATACCGAAATGTCTGTAACATAAAAATATATGACTAACTGGAAATTACTAACAACTATATACCTGAGGATTACCTAGATTTTCAAAATTCTAACTAAAGTACTTTTACAGAAAATAGAAAACAGGGTTAAACTGAGATATCATGGAGTCATCAGACAAGTGGCCATAAACCACTAGAATATAAAAGCCACAAGGAATTAGACCAAACCACCACAGGCAGAGTTTCAGTAAACCTTAATGTTTTACAATGACAAACAGCAAACATATAGAGGCTTCGAACTGTTTCTGAAGTGAGAAAACAAACATTTATCAAGATTGTGTCACTATGAGCATTGTCTGTCACATCTGTAAATGTTTTACAAGAAATGCAGCTATGTGATTGTCTGAATGCATTCGGTATACAGTATTTAAATCTTGTTTACAAATCGCCATTTGTACATTTGAGGCAGCCAAAGTTATGGCTCTCAAGGAGAGAAACTAATATAGTGGACAAAGAAATATTTGTAATAAACTACTGAGCCAAACTAACATCATTGCATTATCAAATTTATATGAAGTGTATTGTGTCCAATTTGCGCAACCAGGCAACACAAAAAGGAGCTTTTCCAGTGAGCTCTTTAAGGTACACAAATGTGAAGTGTTTGCCATCAAGGATCTGGTTTCACCAATGGGGGGTACCTTTTTTAAAAATATACTATTGCCATCACAGCCACCCATGCCCAAACTTTACGGGCCTATAACAATTCAAAGCATGTTCACCCAGGTCATGTCGTCGGAGATAAGGAAGAGACATTGCAGGAGACAGTTAAGAATTAGGGCCAATGTAGTGGTGTGGGTCTCTGAGACTTGTAATGCAGTGCATGATCTGCCAAACAATTCCCCAATGGGGGTACCTTTTTTAAAAGTACACTAGTGCCATCGCATGCCCCTAGCCCAAATATCAACGGCCTATAACAGTACTGAGCACGTCTACCCTGGTGATCTAGTGGCAGGAACATTTTAGATTGCAGGAGACCGAGTTAAGAAGTCGGCCCAATGGAATGTCATGCCCAATTCCCCAATGTGGGATCCTTTTTAAAAAAAATAAGAGAGTGCCATCACAGCCCCCTTGGCCAAAATGCACCGTACAGAGCACGTTCACCCTGGTGATCTACTGGCAGACACAGGATAGATTGCAGGCGACCGAGTTAAGAAGTAGGCCCAATGTAATGTCATGCCCAGTTCCCCAATGTGTTGTCCTTTTTTAAAAAAAAATAAGTGCCATCACAGCATCCTTGGCCAAAATGCACCGTACAGACCATGTTCACCCTGGTGATATATTGGTTCTGGATGAGGAGGATGAAGATAAGAACAAACAGACCAAATCTGTAAGCGTATACCCATGTGGGGTTGTGAAGAGGTGCATGAGAATACGCCTCCCCAAAAGAGAGAATGTATTTGAGGTTATGTTTCGCTGTTTTCACTTGGTGGTGTACAGAAGACTTTCCCAATCCAGGCCTTGTTCATTTTTATAAGAGTCAGCCTGTCAGCATTTTCAGTTGACAGGCGGATGCGCTTTTCTGTTATAATTCCACCAGCGGCACTAAAACCCCTCTCTGACAGAACGCTAGCAGCAGGGCAGGCCAGGACCTCCAAGGTGTAGAGAGCCAGTTCATGTCACGTGTCCAGCTTGGATACCCAATAATTCAAAGGCACATAGGAATCCCGGAGGATGTTTGTACGATCTGCAAGGTACTCCCTCACCATCTTCCCAAACATTGCACTTCTTGTGACAGCGCCCCTTGCCTCTGTGCCGCCACAATGGGAATGTCTGAGAAAACTGTCCCAGAACTTGGCCATTGTTCCCCTGCCTGAGCTGGATTGTACTTCTGTCTCTCTCTTGCTTGGAGTCCTTGGTTGTACAACAAACCCTTGACGTCTGCTGCCAGCGTTCTCACATGGGAATTTTCTAAGTAATTCCGCTACAAGGGCCCTGTGGTACTGCAAAATTTTAGCACACCTCTCTGCCTCAGGCAGAAGAGATTGAAAGTTCTCCTGGTAGCGTGGGTCTAGAAGTGTCACCAACCAGTAATGAGTGTCACCCAAAATTTTGATAATCCGAGGGTCACGTGAAATACAGTGCAACATAAAGTCAGCCATGCGTGCCAGACTGCTAACAGGCAAGACGTCCGTGTCCTCATCAACAGGACGCCTGATGATGCTGTCCTCATCCTCCTCCCTGTCCTCAGGTCATCCCCACTGAACAGAAGCTAATACAGATGTGTTTGTAGTACCATCTATAGCACATGAAAGTAGCTCCTGTTCTTCCTCCTCCTCCTCATTGCCTAACAATCCAGGTTGAGAAGACATGAGGCTGGGCTGAGTGTAATCTCCCTGTATGTTTCCTTGCTCCATGTCCTCGTGCTCCGCCTGCAATGCATCCTCTCTGATTGTGAGCAGATAGTTTTTCAGAATGCTGAGAAGCGGGATAGTGATGCTAATTATGGCATCATCACCACTCACCATCTTAGTGCAGTCCTCAAAGTTTTGGAGGATGTTACATATGTCTTACATCCATGTCCACTACTGAGGTCTTATGTGTGGAGTCTGATCTGAAATTCGATGGCCTTGTTGATGTTGGTAGTCAACAACGGCCCTCTTCTGCTCACAAATCCTTTCCTACATATGCAGCGTAGAGTTCCAGCGCGTGGGGATGGGGACATCATACAATAGTCGGTGAGCTGGAATCTGAAAACGCTGCTGAAGCATGGCAAGGGCGGCTGAAGCTGTAGCTGGCTTTCTAAAATGGTCAGACAGACGGCATACTTTCACTAGCAGATCCGGCAGCTCCGGGTAGCTTTTCAGAAATCGTTGAACCAAGAGGTTAAGCACATGGGCCAAGCAAGGTGTGTGTATGAGCTCACCTTGCCTCAGAGTAGCCATCAGGTTACGGCCATTGTCACACACGACCATGCCTGGCTGTAGGTTCAGTGGTGTCATCCAAACATCTGACTGCTTTTTCAGCGCTGTCCACAACTCTTCTGCATTGTGCGGTTTGTCACCTATGCAGATTAGCTTCAGCACAGCCTGTTGCCGCTTGACTGAGGCAGTGCTGCAGTGCTTCCAGTTTCTGACTGATGTGTTGACTTCAGAGATGGAGGATGAAGAGGAGGAGGTGCAGGAGCTGTAGACTGTGGGGGCAACCCTGATTGACATAGGGCCAGCAATCCTCAGCGTGGGGAGGAAGTGTTCCATCTCAAGGTCCAACTGGGTCCCGGCTTCCACTATGTTAACCCAGTGTGCCGTCATTGAGATGTACCGTCCCTGCCCACAAGCACTTGTCCACGTGTCCGTGGTTAGGTGGACTTTCCCGGTAACAGCATTGTTGAGGGCACGGGTAATGTTGTGGGACACATGCTGGTGTAATGCCGGTACGGCACACCGGTAGAAATAGTGGCGACTGGGGACCGAGTACCTTGGGACAACCGCCCCCATCAGGTTGCGGAATGCTTCTGTCTCAACAAGCCTAAAAGGCAGCATTTCTAGCACAAGCAGAAGAGAAATATTAGAATTGAGGACTGTGGCCTGTGGGGCGTTGGCTGGGTATTTCTGCTTGCGTTCCAAAGACTGGGTTATAGACAACTGAACGCTGTGCTGGGTCAAGGACGTGGACGGGCTTGCTGATGGTGCTGCTTGACTGTGGGCCACAACAGGTGCAGGGCTAGAGGCATCTTCACATGCACGGTGTACTTGGGATTGGCTTCTATGCAAAACAGTGGAAGAAGCAGTGGTGTGACCAGCAGGCAGTGGTCCTCGAGCCTGGGGGTTCGGCCCACAAAGTCAGGTGCTTTGCTTGCATGTGCCTGATCATGCTGGTGGTCAGGCTGGTTGTTTTACTACCCCTGCTGAAGCAGGCACGGCAGGTGCTGCAAATGGCCTGTTTAGGGTTATCGGCAGAGTCTTGAAAAAATAGCCAGACTCTGGAAGATCTCACAGGTGGAATGGCAACTTCACTCATGTTGGCGTTACAGGGAACGGATGCATGCCCTCTGTCTGTGGCCACCACACTGCTTCTTCCTGCCTGTTGAGGGATATGCCTCCTTCCCCATTTGTGCTGCTGTCCTCGCTACGCATGTCCTCCTGCCAGCTTGGGTCAGTTACTATGTCATCCACCACCTCGTCTTCCACATCTGCACTCTGATCCTCCTCCTGACTTTCTAGAAATTGTGTCTCATCATGGTCCACCTCTTGTGACACTTTCCCACCATTGCCTTCGTGTGACTGGGGCTGGTCAAAGCTTTGGGCAGCTCTACATGCGATCTCATCTTTCCCCACTTCAAGTTGACTGGGAGAGATTTCTGAATCTTGAAATGGAAAACTGAACAGCTCTTCAGAGTGTCCAAGTGTGGGATCAGTTGTCTCAGGGCACTCGGCATGGTGGGAGGAAGGAGGATCAGGGTGAGGAATATCCTGGCCTCACTCACGGCTACTCAGACTTGACTGTGTGGAAGACAAGGTGGTGGTGGCTAAGTGACTGGAAGCATTTTCCGCTATCCAGCCAACCACCGATACACACTGCTCTGGCTTCAATAGTTGTGTCCTGTGGTCCCCTAGAAACTGGGACAGGAATGTCGAGAGAGAAGATGTGGGTCTTTGTTGTTGCCCACTTTCACCTTGCCCATGGCCTCATCCTCTGGATGCACCATCAGCATCACATCCACTTCCCTGTCCCTTGCCCCTTGCCTTAACCATTTTAAATGGACTACTGCACTATTTCAAATGCTCAACACAAATGTCTTTATTAGTAGCGAAATAATATGTGATCAGTATGCCTGCAAATCTATGATTTTTCAAACCCAAACACCAGGCAGGCCTCAGCCTGACCTAACAGACTGTATTCAATTTTTTTAAGTTAATTCATGCAAAATAGTGCTGTATAGAATTTGAGTATCACACAGCCAAAAAATAAGTACACCGGTCTCCAATGCCCAAACTAGGAGCACAGAGATATATGACGGCTCTAACGGAAATACCACACTGGCAAATCTGTGGCCTTTGAATTTTTTGATACGAAATAGCGCCGTATAGAATTTGAGTATCACACAGTCAAAAAATAAGTACACAGGCCTCCAATGACCAAACATGGAGGACGCAGATATATGAGGCCTTTTTCAGTGAATTTAAAACACCAAAAAAAAGGGAGCACAAGGATCGCACAGACAACTATGCTACGTATGCCTGACAAACTATAACTTTTCAACAGGCCTCAGTCTGACAGAACAGACTGTATTTTTTTTTTTTTTTGGGGGGGGGGGGGATTTTTGGAAAAAAAAAAGGAGAAATAGGTATATAGACAGTAAAGAAGCTGCAGCAGCAGCAGGCGGTTATGGAGCTTTGGGAGGGATGCAGTGGGAGCAATGGACGTGGAGCGCCCCCACTGCCGCATGGCCGAGGGGCACCCGGTACCGGGCCTCTGAGTCTCTGTTCTGGGGTTGTCACGGTGGCTAGACCCGGTCCGTGACCCTGCTGAGGGGCGTCCAGTGAAAGGTGGTGGTAAATGGTGGTGATATTGCAGCGCAGTGTAGGTCGTAGTAAATAACGAGGACACCAGGTTGCAGTCTCTTTACCTCTTTACTGAAGGTTTTAGAGTCCTCAGTCCAGAGCGCTGTCAACAGGGCTGTTTGAGACCGGCCGGTCCAAAGGCACATCAGGAGTTCTCTTTACAGGTGGGAATCAGTGTCTCCCTTCTAGCGCTGTGTGTTGTAGTCCTTCCCTGCTGAGCTCCTGGGATAGTCCTCACAACTGATTCTGTCTGTCTCTGATGTTCGTTCTCTCTGTCCCCCAGGTGATATGGTAGGAAGCACCCGTATGATGGGGTAGGCCTGGAGTTCTTCCGGGACCCTAGAGTCGCCCCTCTCCTACAGCTGCCTCCGTTGTCTGCTTAGGTGATTTGTGTGAGACAGCCAACCTATAATTGGCTGTCCGGCCGTGGTTTGCAGTAGTACTTAGAGTCTCTTACTTGCTCGGCGTTCCGGCCACCGACTGTTTGCGCCTCAGAAGGATGTTGCCTCGGTCTAACAGCACGACTCCTTCTGGTCCTAATGCCTCTTTTCTGTATTCCCGTTGTTCACTCGTTAGTTCTGCTCTTAGGAGTCTGCCAGGATCCCATCCCTGACAGGTCCTCTCTCTAGCTCTTCCCAGTTACTTCTCTCTGTCTTCCTGTCCAACCCCCAGTTTTACCAGAGTGTGAGGAGTGGCCTATTAGATAGAACCACCCCCCCTGGTGGCCGGAGTGTGAAGTGTAGTGCGAGTGTTACCTGGTCAGAGAAACTCCTTTAGTGCAATCAGACATAACATCACTCCCCTTAGTGGCAGAGCGACATTACTGCAATGACCAGGACTCTGGGGCGCTGCAGACGCACATACAGTGCCTGCAGACCTTGCATTGATGTGGATATGCTGTGCCCTGCCTGCCTAGCGCTGCAATATCGGGACCCACAAATTAGCCCTACAAAGGACTTTTGGTTTCTGAGGAGTTGTGGATGTAAGAGTTGCAGGCCTACACTAACTCTAAAACCACGATTCTGACCCTATCTCGGCAGCAGCTCTCCCTATTCTTCGCTGAAACAGGAACAGCATGCGGCGAGCAGGGCGGCACAAGGTCTCTTATACTCGGGATGATGCTGTACGGCCAAGCCAGTCACTGCACGACCACAACAAAGATGGCTGCGGCGTTTCATGGCTTGGCAGACAATCCCTGCACCGTGATTGGGTCTCTTAAGTCCGCCAAAATTGCTGGGTGGAGACTGCAGTTACCGCTGAATAATACCGGAAATGCTCGCTGCTCGCCGAGTACACCGATACCTGGGCGAGTAACGAGTAGTGGCGAGCACTTTCACTCATCACTATTTCTGAACTCTTCCTGAATTAAAAAATTAGTACTGTTGTTTCTAAATGATTATGAACTTGTTTTCTTTGCATCATTTGAGGTCTGAAAGCACTGGGTTTTTTTTATTTTGACCATTTTTCTTTGTTAGAAAAAAATAATAAATTTATTGCTTGAAAATTCTGAGACATGTCAGAAGTTTATAGAATAAAAGAGCAATTTACATTTTACTCAAAAATATACCTATAAAGAGAAAAATCAGACAAACTGGACATTTTGCAGTGGTCTCTTCATTTTTGCCAGGGCTGTAAGTATAATTACAACTGTGATTTGTCAAAAATCACAGCTGACATCAAGCCCAGGGTTAGTAAAAGAGAGGTGTCTATGAAACACCCCGTTTACTAACACTGTAAGTAAAACTAAAGAAACACAGATTAAAAACATGTAATTAAAATATAAAAACAGACACCCTCTTTCACCCATTTACCCCCCAAAAAAACACCTGCAGGTTCAATGAGATCCACAAGGTCCAGCGTAATCCACATCGAGGTCCCAAGACGATCCCCTGCTCCAATACATACAGAAGCCATAGTGACATCATAAAACGTGACCCCTCCCCGTGTCCGCCGTACACACACTAAGGGTGGCATGGAAGCCGCCACCTGTGAGGTCACTGGAGATGACAGTTTGCGGTTATCACGGCACCCTCTGAGCTGTCACTTGAGGTGAAGTCAAGGAGCACAGTGACCGGCAATATGCATAACCTGGCGGAAACATTGTAGTAGGTTGGATTGCCGGACTGCCCCCTGCGTGACAGGGGCACTACAGTACGGATGTCCGACAGTGAACCGTGGAATCATCACAGTGCATCAGATTGGTGAATCACTGGTGGACTGCGTTGCCCACTAGACTTTGTTATATACAGCAAGCTAAAGCTAAGTGGGCAGAAGGACCTGGTGTTTTAGCTTACTAAGTCTGGTATTAAACCACTCCAAGGGACCTGGTCCTTTATCCCACTTGGATTTAGCTTTCTCACAGTGAGCAGGCTAAATCCAAGTTGGCAGAAGGACCTGGTCCTTTAGCCTGCTAGATTTAGTATTAAAACACTCACAGGGACCTGGTCCTTTACCCAAATGGGATTTACCTTTCTCACAGAGAGCAGGCTAAATCCAAGTCGGCAGAAGGACCTGGTCCTTTAGCCTGCTAGGTCTAGTATTAAAACACTCACAGGGACCTGGTCCTTTAGCCAGCTGGGATTTAGCTTTCTCACAGAGAGCAGGCTAAATCCAAGTCGGCAGAAGGACCTGGTCCATTTGGCCAATAATTATAGTATTAACCCCTTCACAACGCATGATGCAGTTACGTCATATATCATAGAAATATAAGAAAAAATATTGATTTTGCTCAATTAAAAAAATACACAAATTGGGACTTGACATGTTTAGAAATGTCTGACCAATCAAAATGTAAAATAATCTGATCAGTAAACGGCATAACGAGAAAAAACTCGAAACGCCATAATGACTTTTTTTGGTCGCCGCAACATTGCAATAAAATGAAATAAGAGGTGATCAAAACATGGTATCCGCGCCAAAATGGTATCAATAAGAACGTCCCGCCAAAATAAAAAAAATTCCCAACGGCGATGTGGATGGAAAAATAAGTTATGGGAAGGAAAAAAAAATTAAAAAACGGAAAATCGCCTGAGGGTTAAAACACTCCTAGGTGCATGCATGGAAAAAAATCTGTGGTTGTGTGATCTACAAAAATGATCACCAGTAAATAAAACGGGACGAGGATGAGATTGGCGCAGAATATTGTACACACTGGGATTACGGGGAAAATTTGTGTGTATAATTGTCACATATAAATAAATATGTAATCAGATGTCATATCCAGGCTGCGGCTCAATATTACTGCAAAAAAATCACATGACAGTATTCATATCTATCTATATACAATAAGGGTCCTTCTATCTGCTGGGATTTAGCATTCTTATATAGAGCAGGCTAAATCCCAGTCGGCTAAAGGACCTGGTCCCTCTGCCGACTGGGAAATAGCCCACTCTGTGTGAGAAAGCTAAATCCCAGTGCACAGAAGGACCTGGTCCTTTAGCCGACTGGGATTTAGCCACAACCGTAGTGACTGTGGAGGGCAGTGACGGTGGGGGGGGAGGTATACAGGGGAGCAGTATACAGCAGGCGTATATCCGTGTGTACACCACAGGCCCGGTCACGGATACTCACCGGTCCATGCAGCCGCCGGTGTCCGGACTCTGTTTTCTCGTCAGTCTCCGCAGCACAAACTGAAACTGAAACTGTCTCAGCCCAACAGTTCTCGTCCGAGGAAGCACTTCCGGGTTTGCGGGTCACCGATCCCGTCACTAGAGGCCGCACTGCCTCTTCCTCACAGCGGACGTTGTGCGGTCGGGCTCCGACAAGATGGCGGCGCTCAGTCGCAGATAACAGTGCTGTGCATAGTGCTGGTCCGTAACCTGTGGCTCTAAAACTACAACCCCCCATCACATAGCTCCCAACCGTCCCTCATTCTGCGGGATTGCCCCGGATTTGATGCTTTGTCCTGCTGTCCAGCGCCCGACGCGCTGATCCCGCATACAACACAGGAGAAGCTGCCGTCACGCCCCCTTGCGTTAGGCCACGCCCCTTCCCCATGTTCCTGAGTCTTACTCTTAGGGCTTCCTGCCTGTGGCATGAAGGAGGCGCTGCCAGCGCTGGGCACGGGGTCATGATCTGCTGGAGGAGGAAGACGAGGAGCTCTGCTGGATGTTGTGCAGGACGAGCAGGCACACCGACCCTCCTGCCCCTGTGTGCGGTGCCAGCAGGATAATGAGCTGGAGTGGGCGTGCTCAGTAGCCATGTGCTGCAGCAGGCTGCTTGTTGCTCTGCTTGTAAGGAAACTAGTTCTCACCGTGCAGAGAAATGTGTCCAGATTTACTGATCTGCACCTAATGAGGCTTTGTGCTGTCGCTGCCCCTCCATCACTGCCAGGGAAGCCAGACATGCCCTGGTGAGGGCACCCGCAGGTGAGCGCCATGCAGCACTGGCACAGGGCTCACACAGCCCCTTCTCTGGTGAGAAGCACGTGCCCTGGTGATGTGCTGCCTGTTATGTGTGGGGTCAGGAGGTGTTTACAGTGTGGATGTAGCCGAGCCATGTGTGTATGAAGTGTATGGAGCGGAGCCGTGTGTGTATGAGGTGTACGGAGCGGAGCCGTGTGTGTACGAGGTGTACGGAGCGGAGCCGTGTGTGTACGAGGTGTACGGAGCGGAGCCGTGTGTGTACGAGGTGTACGGAGCGGAGCCGTGTGTGTACGAGGTGTACGGAGCGGAGCCGTGTGTGTATGAGGTGTACGGAGCGGAGCTGAATGTGTGCGGAGCTGAGTGTGTACGAGTTGTACGGAGTGGAGCCGTGTCTGTACGAGGTGTACGGAGCAGAGCTGAATGTGTACGGAGCGAAGCTGAGTGTGTACGAGTTGTACGGAGCGGAGCCGTGTGTATACGAGTTGTACGGAGCGGAGCCGTGTGTATACGAGGTGTACGGAGCGGAGCCGTGTGTGTACGAGGTGTATGGAGCGGAGCCGTGTGTGTGTGTGGTGCATGGAGCGGAGCCATGTGTGTGTACGGAGCGGAGTGTGTACGAGTTGTACGGAGCGGAGCCGTGTGTATGAGGTGTACGGAGCGGAGCCGTGTGTATGAGGTGTACGGAGCGGAGCCGTGTGTATGAGGTGTACGGAGCGGAGCCGTGTGTATGAGGTGTACGGAGCGGAGCCGTGTGTATGAGGTGTACGGAGCGGAGCCGTGTGTATGAGGTGTACGGAGCGGAGCCGTGTGTATGAGGTGTACGGAGCGGAGCCGTGTGTATGAGGTGTACGGAGCGGAGCCGTGTGTATGAGGTGTACGGAGCGGAGCCGTGTGTGTATGAGGTGTACGGAGCGGAGCCGTGTGTGTATGAGGTGTACGGAGCGGAGCTGAATGTGTACGAGGTGTACAGAGCAGAGCTGAATGTGTACAAGGTGTACGGAGCGGAGCTGAGTGTATGAGGTGAGCGGAGCCGTGTATATGAGGTGTACAGAGCGGAGCCGTGTGTATGAGGTGTACGGAGCGGAGTCGTGTGTATGAGGTGTATGGAGCAGAGCTAAATGTGTACGAGGTGTACGAAGCGGAGCCGCGTGTGTACGAGGTGTATGGAGTAGAGCGTGTGTGTACGGAGCGCAGCCGCGTGTGTAGGAGTAGCTATGTGTGGCCATTATACGGTGCGAAGTGTCATGTGTGGCCATTATACAGTATGGAGCATCATGTGCAGTCATTATACAGTATGGCCAAATCCAAATTGAAGAAAAGGACAGCGCCACACCGGATAGTGAAAAGCAGCTCACATATTTATCCTGCCTCGTGCGGCAACGTTTCGGTCCAAAGACCTTTGTCATGCTTGACAAAGGTCTTTGGACCGAAACATTGCTGCAGGAGGCAGAATAAATATGTGAGCTGCTTTTCACTATCCGGTGTGGCGCTGTCCTTTTCTTCAAATTGGATTTGGTTGTTCTGTCTGGGATAGACCCCCTGGTGAGGACGTGCGCCCCGATGTCCATAGAGACTATATAATTATAGGGTGCGGCTTTACTGCTTTTTTTGAAATTATACAGTATGGAGCATCATGTGCAGTCATTATACAGTATGGAGCATCATGTGCGGTCATTATACAGTATGGAGCATCATGTGGGGCCATTATATAGTATGGAGCGTCATGTGTGGCCATTATATAGTATGGAGCGTCATGTGTGGCCATTATAATAGTATGGAGCGTCATGTATGGCCATTATACAGTATGGAGCATCATGTGGGGCTATTATACAGTATGGAGCATCATGTGTGGCCATTATACAGTATGGAGCACTGTGTGGCCATAGTTTTTTGTTTATAATTATTCTTTATGAAAGTGTGATCAGCAGTGCTAAATGGGTGTGATTGGGACGTGGATATGGGTGTGGCTAGTTATGAATGGGTGTGGTCAGAGGTGTGACCTAAAATTTGCCGCGGCGCGCAAAGCGCGCCGCAAGCTTTGTCCCTCTTTCCCATCTTCAAAAGTTGGGAGGTATGCCATCATGTCCTGTCCCCAGCATTGACATCAAGGCATTTCCCAGCTGCTGGATACGACAGATTGCAGACCAGTGCAGTGAAGAAGTACAATATGTTTCCAGTCATCACATGTAGAAACCTGTAACTGGAGAAACTCCTCCTTTTATCTGCTGGTGACTTTCCAATGCTTCATGTATCAAGAAAGCCACAGAGAATGACCCCCACATGTGGGACTTCTAACTGGGGCATGAGGCGCAGGACATGGGGGTAACGGCAGGAGCTTACATTTCTGACCCCCGATCTCCGCACAGCCCGGATCTGGGGCATGAGGCACAGGACGTGGGGGTAACGGCAGGAGCTTACATTTCTGACCCCCAATCTCCGCACAGCCCGGATCTGGGGCATGAGGCGCAGGACGTGGGGGTAACGGCAGGAGCTTACATTTCTGACCCCCGATCTCCGCACAGCCCGGATCTGGGGCATGAGGTGCAGGACGTGGGGGTAACGGCAGGAGCTTACATTTCTGACCCCCGATCTCCGCACAGCCCCAGAGGGGGTAACGGCAGGAGCTTACATTTCTGACCCCAGATCTCCGCACAGCCCGGATCTGGGGCATGAGGCGCAGGACGTGGGGGTAACGGCAGGAGATTGCACTTCTGACCCCCGATCTCCACACAGCCCGGATCTGGGGCATGAGGCGCAGGACATGGGGGTAACGGCAGGAGCTTACACTTCTGACCCCCAATCTCCGCACTGCCAGGATCTGGGGCATGAGGCGCAGGACGTGGGGGTAACGGCAGGAGCTTACATTTCTGCCCCCCGATCTCCGCACTGCCCGGATCTGGGGCATGAGGCTCAAAACATGGGGGTAACGGCAGGAGATTGCACTTCTGACCCCCGATCTCCACACAGCCCGGATCTGGGGCATGAGGCGCAGGACGTGGGGGTAACGGCAGGAGCTTACATTTCTGACCCCCGATCTCCGCACAGCCCGGATCTGGGGTGTCACGGTTCACACCGTGACTGTCAAGATCCCTTAGCTGCGGCCAGCAGATTGTCACGAAATCCACAGGGATTTCTGACCACTGCCACCAATATGTCCCGGATTAGGGTGACTTTAGACCAACAGACGGCTATCACATGTGCAGGGGGCTTATCTTATCCAGAACATGAAGAAACAGAAGTGGCACTCACCCGATGATGCTGTATAATAGTGTCCTTTATTCAGAGCATAAACTCACAGACATAATATGGAGAGGCGGCTGGTGAAGAGAGGGGTGCATGAGGAGGCAAGAGGACGACGGCCGTTTCGCGCCTGCGCGCTTCCACGGGTCCAGGACCCGTGGAAGTGCGTAGGCGCGAAACGGCCGTCGTCCTCTTGCCTCCTCATGCACCCCTCTCTTCACCAGCCGCCTCTCCATATTATGTCTGTGAGTTTATGCTCTAGGGTGATTAGTCGCCAGAAACGTTGCCTGCTATGTACTGGCTATTGGGCGCGCTGCAGCGATGCAATAACTACTCCCACTCAGGCAGGAACAATAATTATCAAGCCGCAGTCGCTGAAACAACCCCCAAAAGCCTGCACACGGTAAGCTGCCACCAGCTCCGATTAAACGGGTCCGGAGCTAACCCAAAACAGTAGCGTAATTTCCCTTCAAGAGACAGGGTACGTTTTTAGAGCATAAAGAACGAACTAGTATTGAATATTATACTCCAGAAAGGTTAGGCAGTGCTTTATCTAAATATTTTACAAAGATGTTACAAATGAGACAATTGCAAATATGTACAAGGTAATTATAAAAAACAGGGAATAACATGAGAAATACACTTACAGTTGTTCAGAGCATTGCAGGCAACCAGGCTAGGAGGGTTTCCATCTATCCCAGTGCATTAGCACTCGCAGTCAGGTCGCTTCAGGTAAAAACTCACAACTCCCCCCTGGAAGCCTGCCAGCAACTTTATAACCTACAGCCTGTGACCTCACAGAAAGGGTTGAGTTAGGATCGCCCTCCCCTTTCTTCAGTTTGAGTAAGGCAACCTTAAATTTGTCTAATTTCTATAACTTCGCTACAGCACATGTCATAAACGTACCATACCCAGCATACATCTCGTATTATCGTGGGCATTCCGATGAGATCAAATATGTCCTATTATTTACAGAGCAATCCCTACTTCTTCACCCGATGGAGTTAGACGCCCGTATTTAGAGTGATGCGTAGATCTACCGAGGGAGAATAAGAAGATATATCTACCATTTTCCTATCTTACATCGTCTGACTAATATCTTACAAAAATGGAACAAAGGACCGCATGGTTCTAGAGACTTAGAATCCAGTTCTTGTTGGAGGAAGCTTCTAACCTGGTCGTAAAAATTCCTTTAGGCAATAAAACGCTCTTCCCCCATGTACATTGGCAAGGCAGCTCTTGGCTGAGTGAAAGGGAAGGGGAGCTTTTTAGCCCACAGCTTGCTAGCAAGAGAAACTACTTATATGAGATTTCATACCATATCGTGACACCTCCCCCTTTTTGCGTGCGCTAGGGAGGTAGAACCCCATGGTATGCCTCCATGCGCACCTCAGTGGGTTCACCCTGGCGGGACAGTCCATCTGCATTCCCATGCTCTTTGCCCGCTTTGTGTTTAATGGTGAAGTCAAATTGCTGAAGGGCAAGGCTCCAGCGTAGCAACCTGCCGTTGGTTCCACACATGGTGCTTAGCCAGCGCAGAGGGTCGTGGTCGGTCACCACAGTGAAGGTGCGACCGTACAAGTAGGGCTGCAAGCGCTGCAGGGCCCAGACTATGGCCAGGCACTCCTTGTCGATGGTGGAGTAGGCCACTTCCCTCGGCAAAAGTTTCCGGCTCAGGTACAACACGGGGTGCTCTTGGTCCTCCGAGTCAACCTGGCTGAGCACAGCACCGAGGCCAAACTCGCTGGCGTCGGTCTGTACCAAGAACGGTCGACTGCTGTCGACTGCTTTCAACACAGGGGCGTTGCACAGTGCTGTTTTCAACACCTGGAAGGCCCCCTCACAGCCATCTGTCCAGTTGACGATGTGGGGTAGCTTCTTCCTGGTGAGGTCCGTCAAAGGTTTTGCCAGGCTACTATAGTGCTGCACAAAGCGCCTATAGTACCCTGCAGTGCCCAGGAAGGACATCACCTGTTTCTTGGTCCCAGGAGTGGGCCAGTTCACGATCATGCCCACTTTGTCAGGCTCTGGTTTCAGGGTGCCTCCACCTACCCGGTGCCCCAGGTAGTGGACCTCCCTCTTGCCCATCTGGCACTTTCCTGGCTTGATAGTCAGTCCTGCTTGGTGAATTCGCCTGAGCACCTCCTCGAGATGCTGCAGGTGCTCATCCCAGGAGGGACTGAAGATGGCAATGTCATCTAAGTACGCCACGGCGTACTTCTCCAGTCCCTGAAGCAGGAGATTGACCATCCGCTGGAAAGTGGCAGGGGCATTCTTCATGCCGAAGGGCATGACCGTGGACTCGTACAGTCCAAAGGGTGTGATAAAGGCGGACTTCTCCTGCGCCTCGGGGCTCAGGGGAATCTGCCAGTATCCGCGACTCAGATCCATTATTGTCAGGTATTTTGCGCCAGCTAACTTCTCCAGCAGCTCTTCGATGCGCAGCATTGGGTGCGCGTCAGAGGCTGCAATGGCGTTGAGCCCCCTGTAGTCCACGCAGAACCGGGTGGTCCGGTCCTTCTTTGGCACGAGAACTACAGGTGAGGCCCACGCGCTCTTTGACCGTCGAATCACCCCCAGCTGTAACATCTCATCGATCTCCTGGCGCATAATCTGCTGCACCTGGTCAGAGATTCGATAGGCTGTTCGCCGTAGTGGGGCGTGATTCCCAGTGCCCACCTCGTGGACGGCTAACTAAGTCCTTCCCGGCCGGTTGGAGAACACGACCCGGAAGGGTTCCAGTGTGGTTTGCAACTGCAACCGCTGTGGTTCATCTAGCGAGGCGCTCACCTCCACGTCCTCAATGGACCCATTGGCCTTGGCTTGGGCCAGCATGTCCAGGAGGGTGTCTTCCTCCCCTTCTTCGGGTGCGCTGCAGACCGGTAGGACGAAAGGTTCACGTTCGTGATGAGCCTTCATCATGTTGACGTGAAAGGCCTTTCGCCTACCCCGAGTGTGGTCAAGCATGACCACATAGGTGACCGGGTTGAGCTGTTGGTGGACGACGTACGGGCCCTCCCAGGCTGCCTGAAGCTTATCCGTTGGTACGGGAACCAGCACCCACACCTTTTGACCCACGTGGTAGGTCCGCTCCCGGGCGTTCTGGTCGTACCAGTGCTTCTGATCAGCCTGAGCCTGCGTCATGTTGTCATGCACCAACTGCGTCAAGGTCTGCATCTTGTCACGGAAGCGCATGACATACTCCACTATGGACATTTCAGAAGGGTTCGGCTCCTCTTCCCAGGATTCTCTTACCAACCCAAGGGGTCCCCGGACTCGCCTGCCTTACAGGAGCTCGAAGGGGGAGAACCCCGTCGAGGCCTGCGGAACCTCTCGGTAAGCGAAAAGCAGGTGTGGGAGGTACCTCTCCCAGTCGCGCCCTTGTGTCTCAACCAGCATGCGTAGCATCTGTTTGAGGGTACCATTGAAGCGTTCACACAAGCCATTGGTCTGTGGGTGATACGCACTCGATACCAGGTGCTTCACCTGCATTTTCTTACAGAGAGCCTCCATTAGGTGAGACATAAATTGGGTCCCTCGATCAGTAAGCATTTCCCTGGGAAATCCTACACGTGAAAAGATGGCCAACAGGGCATCCGCCACCTTATCTTCCCTAGTTGACGACAGAGCTACTGCCTCTGGGTACCGGGTAGCGTAGTCTACCACAGTAAGGATATATCGCTTTCCAGAGCTGCTGGGGATGGCCAGCGGGCCCACAATGTCCACCGCGATCCTCTGGAAAGGCTCCTCTATCACTGGCAAAGGGATGAGGAAAGCCTTAAGAGCAGGCCCCACCTTCCCCACTCTTTGACAGGTGACACAGGAGCGGCAGTAGTTTGACACATCTGTCCCCATCTTAGGCCAATAGAAGTGTTGAGACAGCCGGGCCTTAGTTTTGCTTATCCCCAAGTGTCCAGCTAGCGGGATCTCATGGGCAATCCGCAACAACTCACCCCGGAATTGCTGCGGGACGACCAGCTGTCTTTCCCTCAACCACTCCTTTTGTGATTCTCCGGGTACTGTCTCCCGGTACAACCTTCCCCCTTCCCAGAACACCTTCTCCTTATCAGTCTCGGAGAATGACGTCCCGGCGAGTTGTCTCAAACTCTCTAGGCTCGCATCGGTGTGCAGAGCGGCCTGAAACTCCTGGCTAGGGGAAGCCAGAAGCGACGTCAGGGTCCCTTCCCCATGGGAGCCCTCTGGGACCTGCTCTGGGTCCACCTCTGGTTCAGTCATACTGATGACTGAGGAGGGTCCGGGAGGCAGACAGTTATCTGCGTTCCGGGCACTCTGACTGCGGGTGACAGCAGCTACGTAGGCTGTCTCCCCGGGGGTTTCTACAGACCCATCAGCCGACGCTGCTATGGGCTCTACCTCCCCATCCACCCCCATTACCTCAGGAGCATTGCTACTTATGGGCCAGTTACCTTCCTCGGTGGCACTGGTCAATTGCATGGCATCACCTTCCTCACGGTTCCCATGTATCTCCCCATTTCTTGTAGCACCGACACTTGCCCCTGCTAGGGGTTCCTCAGCCGTCTCACTCCGCAGAGCGACGTGGCTGAGCACTCCTGTACCTATGGACACATCAACTTTCACAGAAACATCATTATCAGATACAGATGGCACAGGTACAACATTTCCACCATCAATCCTAGGGAAAAAATGGTTATCAGATGCAACATTACAAGATAAAGCATGGTCAGGTAACACATGCGATTTCCCATCATCATCATCAGGGTTAACTTTACCCTCATTAGTAGATTGGGAGGGGTGTCAATGACGAAGTGTGCCACCAACCTCCCCAAATCAGTCCCCAACAAAACATCAGTGGGCAAATTATCAGACAGCCCCACTTCCTTCACCCCGCTCCCGGCACCCCAATCAATAAAAACCCGGGCCATCGGTAAGGGACAGCTGATGCCCCCAATCCCAGTGACAGTTAGGGTTTTCCCCGGAATTATTTCTTCAGGGGCCGCCAGTTCGGGTCGGATGAGGGTTCGTTCAGCCCCGGTGTCCTTGAGGCCTGTAGCAACATGACCTCCCACAATGACATGCTGTACGTTATCACACCCCCTCCCAGCCACACCACCCACCAAAAGAACTGCTGCATTAGGCCCTGGGGCCTTGGATGAGGAGTTCTTCTGCTTGGCTGGACATTGGGGACTGATATGATCAGTCTGCCTGCAGTGGTAACACTGGCGAAGTTCGGTGGTAGGTCTGGGGCTGTTGGCCACGGGGACAGGACCTCTGGTATGTTGGCTGGCAGGGGTACTGGCGTTGGGTGCAGGCTTACCCCCTCTCCAGCTGGTGGTGACTGGCTTCCGCACTTCCGATCTACGGTTGGCCACATAGGCATCGGCAATCTGCGTTGCTTTCGTCACGTCTTTGGGTTCTCTGTCCATCACGAACTGTCGCATCTCAGTTGGGCAAAGATGGAAGAACTAGTCTTTGATCATCAGGTCTCGCAGCTGTGCAAAGGTGGTCACTGACAGTCCTTGGGTCCACTGGTCAAAGTGGGTCCCCAGTCCATGCACCACATCACTGTAACTGTCGTGTGGGCCACGTTGGAGGGTCCGGAACTTTTTACGGTACACCTCGGGTGTAAGCTGGTACTTGGCTATGAGGGCCTGCTTGATAGCCTCATAGTCACCATCTTGTTCTTGAGGGAGTGCAGCAAACGCCTCCAGAGCTTTTCCTCTCAGCCCTAGTGTCAGGTATCGTGCCCATTCTTGTGTAGGCAGCTGGTACTGTCTGCAGGCTTTCTCAAAGGCCCGCAGAAAAGTGTCCAAGTCCCCATCCTTTTCCATAACAGGAAAGTGGTCGGGCCGGGGCTTTGGTGTCTGAGCGCTGCTGGGCTCACGGCTCTGGGCGGTGGAAGGCGTCCCCCCCTGCCGGAGCATCTCCAGTGCATGTTCTCGCTGGGCTTGGCGCTCGGCTCGCTGGGCCTGGGCCTCTCGCTCGGCTCGCTGGGCCTCTCGCTCGGCTCTCTCTGCCTCTCGCTGGGCCTCTCGCTCGGCTCTCTCTGCCTCTCGCTGGGCTTGGGCCTCAGCCTCCTTCCGGTATTGCTGAATCAGCTGCCGACGTCCCTCATGGTCGTCAGTGGGGAATTCTTTCAAGACCGCCTGCAGGTGGGGGTCCAATTCGCCCGGATTGCTAACAGGGCCAGCATTCAGTGGTTGGACCTCTGCTGCAGCACCATGTTCGCTGGTGCTGGCATCTGCGGCCTCTGGGCTCTGTGAGTGGTCTAGAGTGGCTTCCCATTGCATCAGGACTGCGACCAGTTGGCTTTTGTTTTTGTTTGCATAGTCAATGTGCTGTGACTTGCATAAGGCCACAAGGGTGTCTTTGGTCTGCTGCTCATAGAAGGTTTCTCCCAGCTCAACCATGGTTGCCAAATAAAAGATAGGATAGAAAAACGAAGAGAAAGGGAGGGGATAATTACCAGTACACAATTGTCTCACAACTAATAAGCACTGAGTTCGTTCTCCCAAACTTATTTGTGCAGAGTTCTCGCAAGAACTTTCTGCAAGTTTTTAGTGAGAGGAATGATTGCTCAAACCAAATCACTAATGCTCTAATATCCCACCGCTGCCACCAATTGTCATGGTTCACTGTTATGACCCCAATGGCGAGGGTCTCAGAGATATCAGCAAGTCTGCGAAGTACAAAAATCCAGCTCATAGGGCAGTGGTAACTGGGTTGACCATATATCTACTCCTAACGCCAACACTAGAAGTAGCCGGGGAACATGCCTACGTTGGTCGCTAGATGTCTCGCGCCAGCCGGAGAGCTAACTACCCCTAGAAGAGGAAAACAAAGACCTCTCTTGCCTCCAGAGAAAAGACCCCAAAAAGTAGGATACAAGCCCCCCACAAATAATAACGGTGAGGTAAGAGGAAATGACAAACACAGAGATGAACTAGGTTTAGCAAAGAGAGGCCCACTTACTAATAGCAGAATGTAGTAAGATAACTTATATGGTCAACAAAAACCCTAACAAAAATCCACGCTGGAGATTCAAGAACCCCCGAACCGTCTAACGGCCCGGGGGGAGAACACCAGCCACCCTAGAGCTTCCAGCAAGGTCAGGATACAGATTATATACAAGCTGGACAAAAATGCAAACAAAAACGAATAGCAAAAAGCAAGAAAGCGGACTTAGCTTAATCAAGCAGGAACCAGGATCAGCAGACAAGAGCACTACAGATTAGCTCTGATATCAACGTTGCCAGGCATTGAACTGAAGGTCCAGGGAGCTTATATAGCAACACCCCTGACCTAACGACCCAGGTGAGCATACAAGGGATGACAGACATACCCAGAGTCAAATCACTAGTAGCCACTAGAGGGAGCCAAAAGGTAAATTCACAACAGTACCCCCCCCTTAGTGAGGGGTCACCGAACCCTCACCAAGACCACCAGGGCGATCAGGATGAGCGGCGTGAAAGGCACGAACTAAATCGGCCGCATGCACATCAGAGGCGACCACCCAGGAATTATCCTCCTGACCATAGCCCTTCCACTTGACCAGGTACTGAAGCCTCCGCCTGGAGAGACGAGAATCTAAGATCTTCTCCACCACGTACTCCAACTCGCCCTCAACCAACACCGGAGCAGGAGGCTCAGCAGAAGGAACCACAGGCACAACGTACCGCCGCAACAAGGACCTATGAAATACGTTGTGAATGGCAAACGACACCGGAAGATCCAGGCGAAAGGATACAGGATTAAGGATCTCCAATATCTTGTAAGGACCAATGAATCGAGGCTTAAATTTGGGAGAGGAGACCTTCATAGGAACAAATCGAGAAGACAGCCATACCAAATCCCCAACACGAAGTCGGGGACCCACACCGCGGCGGCGGTTGGCAAAACGCTGAGCCTTCTCCTGTGACAACTTCAAGTTGTCCACCACATGATTCCAGATCTGCTGCAACCTATCCACCACAGAATCCACTCCAGGACAGTCAGAAGGCTCCATATGTCCCGAGGAAAAACGAGGATGGAAACCAGAGTTGCAGAAAAATGGCGAAACCAAGGTGGCAGAACTAGCCCGATTATTAAGGGCAAATTCGGCCAACGGCAAGAAGTGTTATGACCCCAATGGCGAGGGTCTCAGAGGAACGTGGAAGTCTGCAGAATACAAAAATCCAGCTCATAGGGCAGTGGTAACTGGGTTGACCATATATCTACTCCTAACGCCAACACTAGAAGTAGCCGGGGATCATTCCTACGTTGGTTCTAGATGACACGCTCCAGCCGGAGAATCTAGCTACCCCTAGTAGAGGAAAATAAAAGACCTTTCTTGCCTCCAGAGAAGGGGACCCCAAAGCTGGATAGAAGCCCCCCACAAATAATAACGGTGAGGTAAGAGGAAATGACAAACACAGAAATGAACCAGGTTTAGCACAGAGAGGCCCGCTTACTGATAGCAGAATAAAGAAAGGTAACTTATATGGTCAACAAAAACCCTATCAAAATCCACACTGGAAATTCAAGAACCCCCGAACCGTCTAACGGCCCGGGGGGAGAACACCAGCCCCCTAGAGCTTCCAGCAAAGGTCAGGATATAGATATGGAACAAGCTGGACAAAAATACAAAAACCAAAACAAATAGCAAAAGCAAAAGGCAGACTTAGCTGATATAACTGGAACCAGGATCAGTAGACAAGAGCACAGCAGACTAGCTCTGATAACTACGTTGCCAGGCATTGAACTGAAGGTCCAAGGAGCTTATATAGCAACACCCCTAACTAACGACCCAGGTGCGGATAAAAGGGATGACAGAAAAACCAGAGTCCAAAAAACTAGTAACCACTAGAGGGAGCAAAAAGCGAATTCACAACAGTACCCCCCCTTAGTGAGGGGTCACCGAACCTTCACCACGACCACCAGGGCGATCAGGATGAGCGGCATGAAAGGCACGAACTAAATCGGCCGCATGAACATCAGAGGCGACCACCCAGGAATTATCCTCCTGACCATAGCCCTTCCACTTGACCAGGTACTGAAGCCTCCGCCTGGAGAGGCGAGAATCCAAGATCTTCTCCACCACGTACTCCAACTCGCCCTCAACCAACACCGGAGCAGGAGGCTCAGCAGAAGGAACTACAGGCACAATGTACCGCCGCAACAAGGACCTATGAAATACATTGTGAATACCAAATGACACAGGAAGATCCAGACGAAAAGACACAGGATTAAGGATTTCCAATATCTTGTAAGGCCCAATAAAACGAGGTTTAAATTTGGGAGAGGAGACCTTCATAGGAACAAAGCGGGAAGAAAGCCATACCAAATCCCCAACGCGTAGTCGGGGACCCACACCGCGGCGGCGGTTGGCAAAGCGCTGAGCCCTCTCCTGTGACAACTTCAAGTTGTCCACCACATGATTCCAGATCCGCTGCAACCTATCCACCACAGAATCCACCCCAGGACAGTCAGAAGACTCCACATGACCCGAAGAAAAGCGAGGATGGAAACCAGAGTTGCAGAAAAAAGGCGAAACCAAGGTGGCGGAACTAGCCCGATTATTAAGGGCAAACTCAGCCAACGGCAAGAATGTCACCCAATCGTCCTGATCAGCAGAGACAAAACACCTCAAATAAGCCTCCAAAGTCTGATTGGTTCGCTCCGTCTGTCCATTAGTCTGAGGATGGAAAGCAGACGAAAACGACAAATCAATGCCCATCCTACTACAAAAGGATCGCCAGAACCTGGAAACGAACTGGGATCCTCTGTCTGACACAATATTCTCAGGGATGCCGTGCAAACGAACCACGTTCTGGAAAAACACAGGAACCAGATCGGAAGAGGAAGGCAGCTTAGGCAAAGGAACCAAATGGACCATCTTGGAGAAGCGATCACATATCACCCAGATAACGGACATGCCCTGAGATAGCGGAAGATCAGAAATGAAATCCATGGAGATATGTGTCCAAGGTCTCTTCGGAACAGGCAAGGGCAAGAGCAAACCGCTGGCACGAGAACAGCAAGGCTTAGCTCGAGCACAAGTCCCACAGGACTGCACAAATGACCGCACATCCCTTGACAAGGAAGGCCACCAAAAGGACCTGGCCACCAGATCCCTGGTGCCAAAAATTCCCGGGTGACCTGCCAACACCGAGGAGTGAACCTCGGAAATGACTCTGCTGGTCCACCTATCCGGGACAAACAGTCTGTCAGGTGGACAAGACTCAGGCCTATCAGCCTGAAATCTCTGCAACACACGTCGCAGATCAGGAGAAATAGCTGACAAAATAACTCCATCTTTAAGAATACCAACAGGATCAGCGACTCCAGGAGCATCAGGCACAAAGCTCCTAGAAAGAGCATCGGCCTTCACATTCTTTGAACCTGGTAAATACGAGACAACAAAATCAAAGCGGGAGAAAAACAATGACCAGCGGGCCTGTCTCGGATTAAGGCGTTTAGCAGACTCGAGATACATCAGATTTTTGTGATCAGTCAAGACCACCACACGATGCTTAGCACCCTCGAGCCAATGACGCCACTCCTCAAATGCCCATTTCATGGCCAACAACTCCCGATTGCCCACATCATAATTTCGCTCGGCAGGCGAAAACTTCCTAGAGAAAAAGGCACAAGGTTTCATAACAGAGCAACCAGGGCCTCTCTGCGACAAAACGGCCCCTGCTCCAATCTCTGAAGCATCCACCTCAACCTGAAAGGGAAGTGATACATCGGGCTGGCACAAAACAGGCGCCGAAGTAAACCGGCGTTTCAACTCCTGGAAAGCCTCCACGGCAGCAGGAGCCCAGTTAGCTACATCGGAGCCCTTCTTGGTCATATCCGTCAAAGGTTTCACAATGCTAGAAAAATTAGCGATAAAACGACGGTAGAAGTTAGCGAAACC
This sequence comes from Ranitomeya variabilis, assembly GCF_051348905.1. NCBI lineage: Eukaryota > Metazoa > Chordata > Amphibia > Anura > Dendrobatidae > Ranitomeya > Ranitomeya variabilis. Next base: position 183,031,972 of record NC_135238.1, read on the forward strand.
CAAGAACTTCTGAAGACTCTTAACTGACGAGGGCTGAGTCCAATCAAGAATAGCTCGGACCTTGACTGGGTCCATCTCCACAGCAGAAGGGGAAAAAATGAACCCCAAAAAGGGAACCTTCTGTACACCAAAGAGACACTTTGAGCCCTTGACAAACAAAGAATTTTCACGCAAAATTTTAAAGACCAACCTGACCTGCTCCACATGTGAGTCCCAATTATCAGAAAAAAACAAAATATCATCCAGATAAACAATCAAAAATTTATCCAGATACTTCCGGAAAATGTCATGCATAAAGGACTGAAAAACTGAAGGCGCATTGGAGAGCCCAAAAGGCATCACCAAGTACTCAAAATGACCTTCGGGCGTATTGAATGCGGTTTTCCATTCATCACCTTGCTTAATGCGCACAAGGTTGTACGCACCACGAAGGTCTATCTTGGTGAACCACTTGGCACCTTTAATCCGGGCAAACAAGTCAGACAACAGCGGTAAAGGATACTGAAATTTGACAGTGATCTTATTTAAAAGCCGATAATCAATACAAGGTCTCAAAGATCCGTCCTTTTTTGCCACAAAAAAGAATCCAGCACCAAGAGGGGAAGAAGACGGACGAATATGTCCTTTCTCCAGAGACTCCTTGATATATGAACGCATAGCGGTATGTTCAGGTACCGACAGATTAAACAGTCTTCCCTTAGGAAACTTACTGCCTGGGATCAAATCTATAGCACAGTCACAGTCCCTATGAGGAGGCAGTGCACTGGACTCAGACTCATTGAAGACATCCTGATAATCAGACAAATACTCCGGAACTTCCGAAGGCGTAGAAGAAGCAATAGACACAGGCAGGGAATCCCCATGAATACCACGACAGCCCCAACTTGAGACTGACATAGCCTTCCAGTCCAGGACTGGATTATGGGTCTGTAACCATGGCAGCCCTAAAACAACCAAATCATGCATTTTATGTAAAACCAGGAAACGTATCACCTCGCGGTGTTCAGGAGTCATGCACATGGTAACCTGTGTCCAATACTGCGGTTTATTTGCTGCCAATGGCGTAGCATCAATTCCCCTAAGAGGAATAGGATTTTCTAATGGTTCAAGAGTAAAACCACAGTGCTTAGCAAATGACAGATCCATAAGACTCAGGGCAGCACCTGAATCTACAAACGCCATGACAGGATAAGACGACAGTGAGCAAATCAAAGTTACAGACAGAATAAATTTAGGTTGCAAATTACCAACGGTGACAGGACTAACAACCTTAGCTATACGTTTAGAGCATGCTGAGATAACATGTGTAGAATCACCACAGTAGTAGCACAAGCCATTCCGGCGTCTATGAATTTTCCGCTCATTTCTAGTCAGGATTCTATCACATTGCATTAAATCAGGTGTCTGTTCAGACAACACCATGAGGGAATTTGCGGTTTTTCTATCACATTGCACAGAATTAGGTGTCTGTTCAGACAACACCATGAGGGAATTTGCGGTTTTGCGCTCCCGCAACCTCCGGTCAATTTGAATAGCTAGTGCCATAGTATCATTCAGACCTGTGGGAATGGGAAAACCCACCATAACATTCTTAATGGCTTCAGAAAGGCCATTTCTGAAATTAGCGGCCAGTGCACACTCGTTCCAATGTGTCAGCACGGACCATTTCCGAAATTTTTGGCAATACACTTCAGCCTCGTCCTGCCCCTGAGACATAGCCAGCAAGGCCTTTTCTGCCTGAATCTCAAGATTGGGTTCCTCATAAAGTAAACCGAGCGCCAGAAAAAACGCATTAATATCAGCCAATGCCGGATCTCCTGGCGCCAGCGAAAAAGCCCAATCCTGAGGGTCGCCCCGTAAGAACGAAATAACAATTTTCACTTGCTGAGCAGAGTCTCCAGATGAACAGGGTCTCAGGGACAAAAACAATTTACAATTATTCACGAAATTCCTAAACTTAAACCTGTCTCCGGAAAACAGTTCAGGAATCAGTATTTTAGGTTCTGACCTAGGATTTCTGATAACATAGTCTTGTATGCCCTGCACATGAGTAGCCAGCTGGTCCACACTTGTAATCAAGGTCTGGACATTCATGTCTGCAGCAAGCATAGCCACTCTGAGGTAAAGGGGAAGGAGAAAGAAGAAGAAAAAAAAACAAAAAAAAAAAAAAAACTCAGATCTTCTTTCTTATAATCCCTCTTCTGCAATGCATTAAACATTTAATACTGTCCTGGCAAACTGTTATGACCCCAATGGCGAGGGTCTCAGAGGAACGTGGAAGTCTGCAGAATACAAAAATCCAGCTCATAGGGCAGTGGTAACTGGGTTGACCATATATCTACTCCTAACGCCAACACTAGAAGTAGCCGGGGATCATTCCTACGTTGGTTCTAGATGACACGCTCCAGCCGGAGAATCTAGCTACCCCTAGTAGAGGAAAATAAAAGACCTTTCTTGCCTCCAGAGAAGGGGACCCCAAAGCTGGATAGAAGCCCCCCACAAATAATAACGGTGAGGTAAGAGGAAATGACAAACACAGAAATGAACCAGGTTTAGCACAGAGAGGCCCGCTTACTGATAGCAGAATAAAGAAAGGTAACTTATATGGTCAACAAAAACCCTATCAAAATCCACACTGGAAATTCAAGAACCCCCGAACCGTCTAACGGCCCGGGGGGAGAACACCAGCCCCCTAGAGCTTCCAGCAAAGGTCAGGATATAGATATGGAACAAGCTGGACAAAAATACAAAAACCAAAACAAATAGCAAAAGCAAAAGGCAGACTTAGCTGATATAACTGGAACCAGGATCAGTAGACAAGAGCACAGCAGACTAGCTCTGATAACTACGTTGCCAGGCATTGAACTGAAGGTCCAAGGAGCTTATATAGCAACACCCCTAACTAACGACCCAGGTGCGGATAAAAGGGATGACAGAAAAACCAGAGTCCAAAAAACTAGTAACCACTAGAGGGAGCAAAAAGCGAATTCACAACAAAGAAGGTCACCCAATCATCCTGATCAGAAGAGACAAAACACCTCAAATACGCCTCCAGAGTCTGATTAGTTCGTTCCATTTGTCCGTTAGTCTGTGGATGAAAAGCGGACGAAAACGACAAATCAATGCCCATCCTACCACAAAAGGATCGCCAGAACCTGGAAACAAACTGGGATCCTCTGTCCGACACAATATTCTCAGGAATGCCGTGCAAACGAACCACGCTCTGGAAGAACACAGGAACCAGATCAGAAGAGGAAGGCAGCTTAGGCAAAGGAACCAGATGGACCATCTTGGAGAAACGATCACATATCACCCAGATGACAGACATGCCCTGAGACACCGGAAGATCCGAAATGAAATCCATAGAGATGTGTGTCCAAGGTCTCTTCGGGACAGGCAAGGGCAAGAGCAACCCGCTGGCACGAGAACAGCAAGGCTTAGCTCGAGCACAAGTACCACAGGACTGCACAAATGACCGCACATCCCTTGACAAGGAAGGCCACCAAAAGGACCTGGCCACCAGATCTCTGGTGCCAAAAATTCCCGGGTGCCCTGCCAACACTGAGGAATGAACCTCGGAAATGACTCTGCTGGTCCATTTAGCAGGCACAAACAATCTGTCAGGTGGACAAGAGTCAGGCCTACCAGCCTGAAATCTCTGCAACACATGTCGCAGATCTGGAGAAATAGCTGACAAGATAACTCCTTCCTTAAGAATACCCACAGGTTCAGCGACTCCAGGAGCATCAGGCACAAAGCTCCTAGACAGAGCATCGGCCTTCACATTCTTAGAACCTGGTAAATACGAGACCACAAAGTCAAAACGGGAGAAAAACAATGACCAGCGGGCCTGTCTAGGATTCAGGTGTTTAGCAGACTCGAGGTACATCAGATTTTTGTGATCAGTCAAGACCACCACACGATGCTTAGCACCCTCGAGCCAATGACGCCACTCCTCAAATGCCCACTTCATGGCCAACAACTCCCGATTGCCCACATCATAATTTCGCTCTGCCGGCGAAAACTTCCTAGAGAAAAAGGCACAAGGTCTCATAGTAGAGCAACCAGGGCCTCTCTGCGACAAAACGGCCCCTGCCCCAATCTCCGAAGCATCCACCTCAACCTGAAAGGGAAGTGAGATGTCAGGCTGGCACAAAACAGGCGCCGAAGTAAACCGGCGTTTCAACTCCTGGAAAGCCTCCACGGCAGCAGGAGCCCAGTTAGCCACATCAGAGCCTTTCTTGGTCATATCCGTCAACGGTTTAACAACGCTAGAAAAATTAGCGATAAAACGACGGTAGAAGTTAGCAAAACCCAAGAACTTCTGAAGACTCTTAACTGACGAGGGTTGAGTCCAATCATGAATAGCTCGGACCTTGACTGGGTCCATCTCCACAGCAGAAGGGGAAAAAATAAACCCTAAAAAGGGAACCTTCTGTACACCAAAGAGACACTTTGAGCCTTTAACAAACAAAGAATTTTCACGCAAAATCTTGAAAACCATCCTGACCTGCTCCACATGCGAGTCCCAATCATCAGAAAAAAACAGAATATCATCCAGATAAACGATCAAAAATTTATCCAGATACTTCCGGAAAATGTCATGCATAAAGGACTGAAAAACTGAAGGTGCATTAGAGAGCCCAAATGGCATCACCAAGTACTCAAAATGACCTTCGGGCGTATTGAATGCGGTTTTCCATTCATCTCCTTGCTTAATGCGCACAAGGTTGTACGCACCACGAAGGTCTATCTTGGTGAACCAGTTGGCACCTTTAATCCAGGCAAACAAGTCTGACAACAGCGGCAAAGGATACTGAAATTTGACAGTGATCTTATTTAAAAGCCGATAGTCAATACAAGGCCTCAAAGATCCGTCCTTTTTGGCCACAAAAAAAAATCCCGCACCAAGAGGGGAAGAAGGACGGATATGCCCCTTCTCCAGAGACTCCTTGATATATGAACGCATCGCGGTATGTTCAGGTACCGACAGATTAAACAGTCTTCCCTTAGGAAACTTACTGCCTGGAATCAAATCTATTTAACAGTCACATTCCCTATGAGGAGGCAATGCACTTGACCTAGACTCGCTGAAGACATCCTGATAATCAGACAAATACGCCGGAACTTCCGAAGGCGTAGAAGTAGCAATAGACACGGGCAGGGAATCTCCATGAATTCCATGACAGCCCCAACTTGACACTGACATTGCCTTCCAGTCCAAGACTGGATTATGGGTCTGTAACCATGGCAAACCCAAAACAACCAAATCATGCATCTTATGCAGAACAAGAAAACGTATCACCTCCCGATGTTCAGGAGTCATGCACATGGTAACCTGTGTCCAAAACTGCGGTTTATTTTCTGCCAATGGCGTAGCATCAATACCCCTAAGAGGGATAGGATTTTCTAATGGCTCAAGAACAAAACCGCAGCGCTTGGCAAATGACAGATCCATAAGACTCAGGGCAGCACCTGAATCCACAAACGCCATGACAGGATACGATGACAGTGAGCAAATCAAAGTTACAGATAGAATAAACTTAGGTTGCAAATTACCAATGGCGACAGGACTAACAACCTTAGTAAGACGCTTAGAGCATGCTGAGATAACATGTGTAGAATCACCACAGTAGTAACACAAGCCATTCTGGCGTCTATGAATTTTCCGCTCATTTCTAGTCAGGATTCTATCACATTGCATTAAATCAGGTGCCTGTTCAGATAACACCATGAGGGAATTTGCGGTTTTGCGCTCCCGCAACCGCCGGTCAATTTGAATTGCCAGGGCCATGGAATCATTCAGACCTGTGGGAATGGGAAAACCCACCATCACATTCTTAATGGCTTCAGAAAGGCCATTTCTAAAATTTGCAGCCAATGCACACTCGTTCCACTGGGTCAGCACGGACCATTTCCGAAATTTTTGGCAATACACTTCAGCCTCGTCCTGGCCCTAAGACATAGCCAGCAAGGCTTTTTCTGCCTGAATCTCAAGATTGGGTTCCTCATAAAGCAAACCGAGCGCCAGAAAAAACGCATCAATATCAGCCAATGCCGGATCTCCTGGCGCCAGCGAGAAAGCCCAATCCTGAGGGTCGCCCCGTAAAAAAGAAATAACAATTTTCACTTGCTGAGCGGAGTCTCCAGAGGAACAGGGTCTCGGGGACAAAAACAATTTACAATTATTCCTGAAATTTCTAAACTTAAATCGGTCTCCGGAAAACAGTTCAGGAATCGGTATCTTAGGTTCTGACATAGGATTTCTGGTAACATAATCTTGTATGCCCTGCACACGAGCAGCAAGCTGGTCCACACTTGTAATCAAGGTCTGGACATTCATGTCTGCAGCAATCACAAGCCACTCAGAGGTAAAGGGGAAAAGAAAAAAAAAAAAATGAGAGAGAGAAAAAAAAAACTCAGAACTTTCTTTCTTATAATCCCGCTTCTGCAATGTATTTAACATTTAATACTGGCCTGGCAAACTGTTATGACCCCAATGGCGAGGGTCTCAGCGATATCAGCAAGTCTGCGAAGTACAAAAATCCAGCTCATAGGGCAGTGGTAACTGGGTTGACCATATATCTACTCCTAACGCCAACACTAGAAGTAGCCGGGGAACATGCCTACGTTGGTCGCTAGATGTCTCGCGCCAGCCGGAGAGCTAACTACCCCTAGAAGAGGAAAACAAAGACCTCTCTTGCCTCCAGAGAAAAGACCCCAAAAAGTAGGATACAAGCCCCCCACAAATAATAACGGTGAGGTAAGAGGAAATGACAAACACAGAGATGAACTAGGTTTAGCAAAGAGAGGCCCACTTACTAATAGCAGAATGTAGTAAGATAACTTATATGGTCAACAAAAACCCTATCAAAAATCCACGCTGGAGATTCAAGAACCCCCAAACCGTCTAACGGCCCGGGGGGAGAACACCAGCCACCCTAGAGCTTCCAGCAAGGTCAGGATACAGATTATATACAAGCTGGACAAAAATGCAAACAAAAACGAATAGCAAAAAGCAAGAAAGCGGACTTAGCTTAATCAAGCAGGAACCAGGATCAGCAGACAAGAGCACTACAGATTAGCTCTGATATCAACGTTGCCAGGCATTGAACTGAAGGTCCAGGGAGCTTATATAGCAACACCCCTGACCTAATGACCCAGGTGAGCATACAAGGGATGACAGACATACCCAGAGTCAAATCACTAGTAGCCACTAGAGGGAGCCAAAAGGTAAATTCACAACAGTTCACACCGTGACTGTCATTATCCCTTAGCTGCGGCCAGCAGTTTGTCACGAAATCCACAGGGATTTCTGACCACTGCCACCAATATGTCCCGGATTGGGGTGACTTTAGACCAACAGACGGCTATCACATGTGCAGGGGGCTTATCTTAGTTATCCCTCCACTGTCACAATGTGATAAAAAAAACACACGTTTATTGACCTCTTAGGTTACAGCAGGGGCTTATTTTAGGTATCCCACTGCTCTTCAATATACCTTGAACTGCAGGGATTTGTGTATCCTGCTTACAGTTCCACTTAAACCTTGCAGCTCTCTGGCGCCCCCCTTTCTGTCAGGTCAGATTAGGTACTGCACCTAGGGCGATTAGTCGCCAGAAACGCTGCCTGCCATGTACTGGCTATTGGGCGCGCGGCAGCGACGCAATAACTACTCCCACTCAGGCAGGAACAATAATTATCAAGCCGCAGTTGCTGAAACAACCCCCAAAAGCCTGCACACGGTAAGCTGCCACCAGCTCCGATTAAACGGGTCCGGAGCTAACCCAAAACAGTAGCGTAATTTCCCTTCAAGAGACAGGGTACGTTTTTAGAGCATAAAGAACGAACTAGTATTGAATATTATACTCCAGAAAGGTTAGGCAGTGCTTTATCAAAATATTTTACAAAGATGTTACAAATGAGACAATTGCAAATATGTACAAGGTAATTATAAAAAAACAGGGAATAACATGAGAAATACACTTACAGTTGTTCAGAGCATTGCAGGCAACCAGGCTAGGGGGGTTTCCATCTATCCCAGTGCATTAGCACCCGCAGTCAGGTCGCTTCAGGTAAAAACTCACAACTCCCCCCTGGAAGCCTGCCAGCAACTTTATAACCTACAGCCTGTGACCTCACAGAAAGGGTTGAGTTAGGATCGCCCTCCCCTTTCTTCAGTTTGAGTAAGGCAACCTTAAATTTCTCTACTTTCTATAACTTCGCTACAGCACATGTCATAAACGTACCATACCCAGCATACATCTCGTATTATCGTGGGCATTCCGATGAGATCAAATATGTCCTATTATTTACAGAGCAATCCCTACTTCTTCACCCGATGGAGTTAGACGCCCGTATTTAGAGTGATGCGTAGATCTACCGAGGGAGAATAAGAAGATATATCTACCATTTTCCTATCTTACATCGTCTGCCTAATATCTTACAAAAATGGAACAAAGGACCGCATGGTTCTAGAGACTTAGAATCCAGTTCTTGCTGGAGGAAGCTTCTAACCTGGTCGTAAAAATTCCTTTAGGCAATAAAACGCTCTTCCCCCATGTACATTGGCAAGGCAGCTCTTGGCTGAGTGAAAGGGAAGGGGGGCTTTTTAGCCCACAGCTTGCTAGCAAGAGAAACTACTTATATGAGATTTCATACCATATTGTGACATGGGGCATGAGGTGCAGGACGTGGGGGTAATGGCAGGAGCTTACACTTCTGACCCCCGATCTCCGCACAGCCCGGATCTGGGGTATGAGGCGCAGGATGTGGGGGTAACGGCAGGAGCTTACACTTCTGACCCCCGATCTCCGCACAGCCCGGATCTGGGGCATGAGGCGCAGGACGTGGGGGTAACGGCAGGAGATTGCACTTCTGACCCCCGATCTCCGCACAGCCCGGATCTGGGGCATGAGGTGCAGGACGTGGGGGTAACGGCAGGAGCTTACACTTCTAACCCCCGATCTCCGCACAGCCCGGATCTGGGGCATGAGGCGCAGGACGTGGGGGTAACGGCAGGAGCTTACATTTCTGACCCCCGATCTCCGCACTGCCCGGATCTGGGGCATGAGGTGCAGGACGTGGGGGTAACGGCAGGAGCTTACACTTCTGACCCCCGATCTCCGCACAGCCCGGATCTGGGGCATGAGGCGCAGGACGTGGGGGTAACGGCAGGAGCTTACACTTCTGACCCCCGATCTCCGCACAGCCCGGATCTGGGGCATGAGGCGCAGGACGTGGGGGTAACGGCAGGAGCTTACACTTCTGACCCCCGATCTCCGCACAGTCCGGATCTGGGGCATGAGGCGCAGGACATGGGGGTAACGGCAGGAGCTTACACTTCTGACCCCCGATCTCCGCACAGCCCGGATCTGGGGCATGAGGCGCAGGACGTGGGGGTAATGGCAGGAGCTTACATTTCTGACCCCCGATCTCTGCACAACCCAGATCTGGGGCATGAGGCGCAGGACGTGGGGGTAACGGCAGGAGCTTACATTTCTGACTTCCAATCTCCGCACAGTTTGGATCTGGGGCATGAGGCGCAGGACGTGGGGGTAACGGCAGGAGCTTACACTTCTGACCCCGATATCCGCACAGCCCGGATCTGGGGCATGAGGCGCAGGACATGGGGATAACGGCAGGAGCTTACACTTCTGACCCCCGATCTCTGCACAGCCCGGATCTGGGGCATGAGGCGCAGGACATGGGGTAACAGCAGGAGCTTACATTTCTGACCCCCGATCTCCGCACAGCCCGGATCTGGGGCATGAGGCGCAGGACATGGGGGTAACGGCAGGAGCTTTCGCTTCTGACCCCCGATCTCCGCACAGCCCGGATCTGGGGCATGAGGTGCAAGACATGGGGTTAACGGCAGGAGCTTACTCTTCTGCAACCCCGATCTCCGCAGAGCTCGGATCTGGGGCATTTATGTGTATGTGTAGGGCTGCCACTAGGAATTTCGGGGCCTCATACTGGCAAAATTGTCGGGGCCCCCCTTGAGACTTTGCTCAGGCTCCACCCCTCTACAATCCACAGTCCCACTGCCCTCTTTTGGAAAACTCCACTTCTGCACCACATCCTCACCAATCACAGATTTAGGCTATGTGCACATGCAGCGCCCCAGAGTCCTGGTCGTTGCAGTATTGTCGCTCTTCCACATGGGGGAGTGATGGTACGTCTGATGGCACTAAAGGAGTTCACCTGACCAGGTATCACAGTCACACACTACACTTCACACTCCGGCCACCAGGGGGAGCAAAAGGTTCTATGTATTAGGCCACTCCTCACACTCTGGTAAAACTGGGAGTCGGATAGGAAGTTAGGGAGAAGCTGACTAGGTTTTGCCCAGGTAACATCTAGCGAGAGAGAGAGTTGCTTGGGAAGACTCAGGGAGGTCCCTGTCAGGGGTGGGATCCTGACAGTGGCCTAGCACGAGACAGATCGTTACGGAGCCGTGCCTGCACCTCATTGCGGCGGCATCCTAAGAAAGGACACGAAGCGAAGTATATTGTGGAGAAGTGAGAAACGAGATCACAGCACAAAGGCGATAGAACCAGGAGGAGTCGTGCCCCAAGATCGGCAACATCCTTCTGAGGCGCGTAGCTGGCGGCCGGAACGCCGAGGAAGTAATAGGCTCTACGCATTACTTTGAACTACGGCAGGGCGGTTAACTCTAGGTTGGCTGTCTCACCTTTACACCTAATGAAGACAACGGAGGCAATTGTGGGAGAGGGGCGTCTCTAGGGTCCCTATAAAATAACTCCAGGCCTACCCCGTCATACGGGTGCGTCCTATCCATACCATCTGGGGGACGGAGAGAGAGAGAACAGAAACATACACGCCAGTTGTGAAGACTATCCCGTGGTGCTCAGCAGGGAAGTACTACAACACACAGGCGCTAGTAGGAAGGCTACTGATTTCCACCTGCAAATGGAACTCTGGATGTGCCTTCAGGCCGGCCAGTCTCAGCCAGCCCTGTTAGCAGTGCTCTGGATTGTGGATGCCGAAGCCTTCAGTAAAAAGGTAAAGAGACTGCAACCCTGTGTCCTCGTCATTTACTGCGACCTACACCATTACCATCTACTCATCAAGGGAAGCCCTGGGGACATACTTCACCTGTGGGAAGTTATACCATCTAGCTGCCATTCCACCACCCCAGCGGACCCCTAGCAGCGTCGGTCACCCTGACCGAATACCACAGGTGGCGTCACGAACACTTGACAAACTCTCACCTACACCTTTATTTGGGCGCCCCTTAGCAGGGCCACGGACCGGGTCGGGCCACCATGACACCCCTAGAACCGAGACCGAGGGACCCGGTACCGAGTGCCCCGCTGCCCTGCGTTTGGGGGGCTTCACACACATTGTGGAATTGCCGCGGAAATTTCCGCTGCAATTCCGGAAGTCCCTGCCACGGGTAAAATGCATGTGGAATTGGCATGTGTATTACCGCTAAACACTAGTGTTTTGCAAGCGTAATTAGCTTGCAGAAAACTGATTGACAGGTTGGTCACACTTGTCAAACATAGTGTTTGACAAGTGTGACCAACTTTTTACTATTGATGCTGCCTATGCAGCATCAATAGTAAAAGATAGAATGTGTAAAATAATTTAAAAAATGGTTATTCTCACCTTCTCATGGCTGCCGATCTCCTCAACAGCGCTCCCGGCGGCTTCCGTTCCCAGGGATGCTCTGCGCAATGCATCCCTGGGAACAGAAGCCGCCGCGTGCACCGCTGAGAGGCAGGAGGACTCCGGGGGCCATCGGAAGGTAAGTATATTCTCATTTCTTTTTTTAATTTTTTTTTTTTTTTTACACAGGATATGGTGCTCAGTCCCTGGAGGAGAGTCTCCTCTCCTCTACCCTGGGTATCATCATCCGCACATGTTCCACTTACTTTGCGCATGGTGGGCATAGCCCCATGTGGAAAGTAAGCGGATCAATGCATTCCAATGTGTGCGGAATCGCCGCAATTCCGCACAAAGAAGGAGCATGCTGCATATTTTTCCGCAATGCGATTCCGCCGCGGAAAAATATGCAGCATTAGCACAGCATTGCGGAATCCCATTGAATTCAATGGGTTGTTTTGTGTATGCGTTTTAGTAGTGGAAAAATGCGGCAAAAACGCATACAATCCGCAACTTGTGCACATAACCTTACATTTCCCATCACCACATACATAGCCAGCAGCTTTTGTTTTCGCCAAAAGAATTTTTAATCCACCATCAAGACAAGGTACTCTCTTCTGGCTGGACTCTATTCTAATGTAACTTACTAAACATTTGTTAAAATATCCAATACAATTTAGGTATATTTTTATTTATTTTTCAATTTTTAAAATGACCAATAATATCATAAACAAGGAAAAATACCGCCACACCATGGTCAGACACCATATTACTACCACATAATGACCTATAATACCACATACAAGGAACAAACACAGCCATGCCATGTCCAGATCACATATTGCCACCACATAGTGACCAATAATACCACATACAGGGAACAAATACCGCCACACCATGACCAGACCACATGTTACCACCACATAGTGACTGAATACTGCAATACTAATCATTAATAAAAAAACACAATACTATCACCATAAGTGCCATTATACATAGGAGATCTGTACTTAGTATGCCGTGTCTGTGTACAGGTAACACACTAACTCACCAGTGACGTCTCTAGGCAAAGTCCTTCAGCCTTCAGCCTCGCTTTCCATCACTTCCAGCATTCAGCACAGACCACCATCACGTTTTCTAGCCAGGACTCATTTCTGCAGGAAATAACAGTTATCTAGAGCTCCGCTTGCAGAACAAATTGCTTAATTTTTCCCGACTTCTACACTACACCAGATGAAGAAAAAAGGCAACCTAGTGTCACTCTGCACAGTAACAGGACCGCCCCCTTATTTAAAACAGTATCCTCAAAAAATAAAATAAATACATCACTGCAGTAATAATATCCCTTAATTAGCCCCTATGGTAATAATATCCCCCATCCTGGCCCCGTGTATCTCATTCCTGGCTCCAGCCATTTGTTCTCACATCCTGCCCTCAGGAGTATCCATTCTGCCCCCATATGATCTCCCCATCCTGCCCCATCTGTCCCATGATCCTGCCCCATCTGTCCCATGATCCTGCCCCATCTGTCACATGATCCTGCCCCATCTGTCCCATGGTCCTGCCCCATCTGTTTCCATCGTATCCATCCTGCCCCTTGATCCTGCACCATATTCCTGCCCCATTTGTCTCACATTCTGACCCATCTGTCTCCATCCTGTGTCTCACATCCTGCCCCGTGTCTCACATCCTGCCCCGTGTCTCACATCCTGCCCCGTGTCTCACATCCTGCCCCGTGTCTCACATCCTGCCCCGTGTCTCACATCCTGCCCCGTGTCTCACATCCTGCCCCGTGTCTCACATCCTACCCCGTGTCACACATTCTGCCCCGTGTTACACATTCTGCCCCGTGTCCCACATCCTGCCCGCCGTCTCACATTCTGCCCGTCTCACATCCTGCCCCCCCGTCTCTCATCCTGCTCATCGTGTCACACATCCTGCCCCGTGTCTCACATTCTGCCCTCTGTCACACATTCTGCCTCCTGTGTAGTTTTCATTCCTGCCCCGAGTTGCTTTCATTCCTGCCCCCTGTGTTTTCATTCCTGCCCCGTGTTTCCATTCCTGCCCCCAGTGTTTTCATTCCTGCCCCCCATATTTTCATTCCTGCCCCCCGTGTTTTCATTCCTGCCCCCGTTTTCTTTCCTGTCTTGTGTTATCATTTCTGCCCTCTTTGTTATCATTCTTGCCCCGTTTTCATTCCTGCCCCCTGTATTTTCAGTCTTGCCCCGTTTTCATTCCTGCCCCCTGTGTTTTCATTCCTGCCCCCCGTGTTTTCATTCCTACCCCCCGTTTTCTTTCCTGC